>NW_028248902.1:0-21796 GCF_964263255.1 Lissotriton vulgaris | reverse complement strand
AAAAAACATTGGCTAATAGCAAAAATATTTTCGGCCTCATAGTAGTTCCTGGCACTGAAGGGAACTACTTTGTGTGTGGATGTGCTCCCTGTGAAAGGGCAGAATTTGGTCTATCGTAATTAAGTTAGCCAATGGTTCAAGTGGGGTGAACCACCAGTCCATGCTTTAGTGGAAAGAAGAACAAGCATTTGCAATGCAATAGGTCTCGCATTAGGAAAGTTTGAGCTATTGGTATTGTAAATGACAATTTTTTTATTAATGTGTTGGTTTTTGAAAATAGCTAAATTAATAGCTATGTCATTTACAATGCCAACAGTTTTAACTTTCGCAAATGTGACACCTATAGCATTTGTACTGCAATATGTGTTGTATTTACGTGACTTAGATGTATTGATATTACAAATAACAATGGTTTTTAATTTTTTTAAATAATTAATACTTAAATGAAAGTTATTGTAATTTATAATGGCAATAGCTTAAACTTTTGTAAATCAATCAATCAATCAATCAATCATGGCATTTATATCGCGCACTACTCACCCGGAAGGGTCTCAAGGCGCGTGGGGAGGGGGGTCTGCTACTGCTCGAACAGCCAGGTCTTGAGCTGTTTCCTGAAGGCGAGGTGGTCCTGGGTCAGTCGCAGGTGGACGGGCAGGGAGTTCCATGTCTTAGCCGCTAGGTAGGAGAAGGATCTTCCTCCGGCGGTGGCTCTCTGGATGCGAGGCACAACGGCGAGGGCGAGGTTCGCCGATCGCAGCTGGCGGGTGGGCGTGTAGAAGGTCAGGCGGTCGTTGAGGTACCTAGGGCCCAGGTCGTGGAGGGATTTGTGTGCGTGGGTGAGGAGTCTGAACGTGATCCTCTTGTTGACAGGGAGCCAGTGTAGGTCTCTCAGGTGGCTCGAGATGTGGCTGCGTCGGGGGACGTCCAGGATGAGTCGGGCGGAGGCATTCTGGATGCGCTGGAGTCTCTTCTGAAGCTTGGCTGTTGTTCCGGCGTAGAGGGTGTTTCCATAGTCCAGTCTGCTGGTGATGAGGGCCTGGGTGACCGTCTTCCTTGTCTCGGTGGGAATCCATTGGAAGATCTTGTGGAGCATGCGGAGTGTGTGGAAGCAAGATGAGGAGACGGCGTTGACTTGCCTGGTCATCGATAGGGAGGAGTCCAGGATGATGCCCAAGTTGCGTGCGTGGTCTGTTGGCTTGGGTGCGGTGCCTAGGGCTGGGGGCCACCAGGAGTCGTCCCATGCGGAGGGGGATGTTCCCAGGATGAGGACTTCTGTCTTGTCCGTGTTCAACTTTAGGCGGCTGCTGTTCATCCATTCGGCGACGTCTTTCATCCCTTCGTGAAGGTTCGCTTTGGCGGTGTCGGGGTCTTTGGTGAGGGAGAGGATCAGCTGGGTGTCATCGGCGTAGGAAATGATGTTCAGGTTGTGGTTGCGGGCGATGGCAGCTAGTGGTTTCATGTAGATGTTGAAGAGAGTGGGGCTGAGCGAAGATCCTTGCGGGACGTCGCAGATGACTTCGGTGGCCTCCGAGCGGAACGGCGGGAGGCGTACTCTTTGTGTTCTTCCGGAGAGGAATGAGGTGATCCAGTCCAGGGCCTTCCCATGGATGCCGGTGTCGTTGAGTCGTTGGACTAGGGTGCGGTGGCAAACAGTATCGAATGCAGCGGAGAGGTCTAGGAGGATGAGTGCCGCTGTTTCACCGTTGTCGAGCAGGGCTCGGATGTCGTCAGTGGCTGCGATGAGGGCGGTCTCGGTGCTGTGATTGGCTCTGAATCCGGACTGCGATGGGTCGAGGGATCCGTTAGTTAATGTTAATGTTAGTCATCATTTATTGAGCGCTCGTACGCCCGGAGGCTTCATGGCGCTGTAGGAAGGAACAGGGCGCGTCAGTCAATTAGTAGAGAACAGCAACTCAGTGATGTGCCTGAGAGAAGAGCCAGGTCTTCAGAAGATGTCTGAAACTGAGGAGATTATCACTCAGTTTTAGGTGAGGGGGGAGAGAGTTCCAGAAGGCAGCTGCAAGATGGTCAAAGCAGCTGCCTCCGAGACGCTTCCTCTTGTACGGAGGAACAATCAGGAGGGATTTATGGATGGACCGGAGGTTGCGGGAAGGGCTGTATCTTTTGAATAAGTCTGTGATGAATTGGGGACCAATATCATGTAGAGACTTGAATAAAATGCAGCCCGCTTTGAAGGCCACGCGTTGCTCAACCGGCAACCAGTGTAGCTGTTTCAGGCCAAGTCTGACTGATTGCCTCCTAGAGATGTTCAAAAGAAGTCTGGCAGCTTGGTTCTGAACCAGCTGGAGGCGTCTAAGCTCTCCCTTTTGGAGCCCAAGGTAGAGACTGTTAGAGAAGTCCAATCTGGACAGGACCAGGGAGATGACTATCTGAGTGAGGGCGGCAGAAGAGAAGAAACAGGCAATTTTTAGGTCTCGTTCGAGACCTATTGCTGCCAAGTTGCTTGTCAACGGGCGCAGACAGTGTCACGAGCGGCGATTCAGGTCCGTGATCGCGCAGATTCTGGTCCGTGCACGCGCACCAGCCGCCTCCACATGCACTAGCCGCGCACAGACGCACCAGCCGGCACCAGCCGCGCGCACACGCACCAGCTCACACACGCACCAGCTCACACATGCACCAGCCGCCCCCAGCCACGCACACACGCACCAGCTGCCCACATACGCACCAGCCGCCATGGCCGCGCACACACGCACCAGCCGCCCGAGCCTGTGCACGAGCCCCCAAGGCACCAAGTCTCACTCACCGGGTGTCATCTCCTCCGCCTCCAGTGACGTGGCACACACGGGGCTTCCCTCACTAATGGGAGCCCCGCACTTGTATCCACAGCCTCAGTCACCACTTTTCTGCTGCCACCGCCGGGCTCCCCCTCCGGCATGGGAGCCCGGCGTCACCACGTCCATCTCGGCGAGTCACTTCGTGCACGAGCTTATGGCGGAAGTCCCGCCCCACAGCAAGCATGACGCTGCCGGACTTCCGGATTTCGCACCAGTCGGGCCGGTGGCTTGCCAGGAACTCAAGCGATTTCCAGGTACTTGTTATTAAAGTCTGGCTATAGAACTCATGCATTCATATCCATGAAGACGAACCCTCTTTTTATGGCTATGCGTTTTTGCCTACTCGTCTGCGCAGTGTTTTCGACCCGCCCACCTCCAGTGCGCGTGCGCAGTGGTGCCAGGCCGCAGTTCCAGGCCGCTCCGCTGGGTGACGCTGCCTTCGGCAGCACTTCAGAGTAGCCGAGGGCGGAAGGAGGGAGGCCGGGCTTCAGGCCCGGAATGAAGGACTGCGAGTACCGGCAAATTTCGGGGGTCACCCCGGGGGCCCCTACGCCTCCCAGCCCGCCTCCTCCTCTCCGTCGGAAATGGGAGGTGTTCCCCGGACGCAACCGTTTCTACTGCGGGGGACGACTGATGCTGGCCCGGCACAGCGGGGTGTTCGTGCTCACACTCGGGCTCATCCTCAGCACAAGCGGCCTCTTCTTCGTCTTCGAGTGAGAGTCACGGGTGATGGTTGGGTTGGGTGGGGACAGGCTGGGCGACAAGGAAAAGCCAGTATGGCATGTATAGCGGGTACGGTACATGAGCCAGGAAGAGAAAGAGGGACAGATGCAAACCAGACCCCTGGGCACTTGGAAGGAGAAGAGATAGAATTCAGTGTGCCAAGGCACGAGGAGAGACATTTGAAAGTGTATGCGTGGTTGTGAGTGCATGTATGAGGGTAGGGTACAACAGTTTAAGAGAATGGAGAGGGTAGTGTAGCAGGGCGGTGAAGGGGCCAGGGGAGAAGGATGCTGGTGAACAAACACGATGAAAGGGCGCTGGTAGTAGTTTTGAGTGAAGTGGCCCGCTGTATGGATAGAAGTACACATAAGCATCTTCACTTTGAACCTTTCAGGGCGCTTTGTCAATACGAGTGTCCTGTCCCACTACCGGGTGAACAATCGGACGGATTCAGTCAGTAGTTGTTAAGGTGGCCAAAGTTTTGTTTTCCTGTGTAGTTTATCTTTTTTACCCACGCTGAATTTCTGCAGAACGGAGCTGTCCTGCCTTTGGCCGTCCATACGAGAAGTGGAGGATAAGAGCATTCCAACCAAACACCTGACATGACTGCCAGTGTCCAACTCTCACTCCTTCATTCCGGTATTAAGCTGTAGATGAGGGCACCTCCTGCGGCCGAGGGGAAGGACCTGCTGCACACAAGGGGCCCTGTACAGTGCAGCTGTAGTAGCCCGGTCAGCTGTAGATAGAGAAAAGTCGTATGCAGCTTTCTGCCATTGAACAGCTTTGAACGTGTGAATGAAAACCACGCTGGATGCGTATATTAGGAATATACTTTTGGTGTTAGATCTGTTAAGCCTGTTTCCAAGTGCTCGCATATTGTAAGATTGGTTGACAGAGACACAAGGAGACTGTTTGTTTCATATCATCCAGTTTGTTATAGTATAGTGCCTGAGAGGGCAATCGACTAACCTCTTCCAAAGATGAAACATTTATTACCATATTGCATTTCGGTGAAATTTACTGAGACTTAGCGCTGCACTCCATCCAAAGCTAATATCAAAATAAGTTTTTATAATCACACTGTAATCCATTCCTGTTTTTTTAAGTTACTTTTTTATTGGTTTGTGTTATAATCTTTTATGTTTATTATGGAGTGTGGAGCACTTTGCCTAGTGCTTTCCACATTCCAGTTAAGTGTCCTGGGTTCTGTACCTTGGAAGTTGCTGATTGACTGGCCAAGGGAGAGCCACGCATTCTCTACTTAGGAAATTATGGTCTAATAAATAGCCATTTACTTACTATCAATCAGCCTTCTGACTACTATATACATTGCAACAGTTTGCGTATATAATAAACTTAGAAGCTTCTCCCAATCCTCATCTTACACCTGTTGATGCTTGTATTATAAAAAACTTTGGGTTTGTGTCTCTTTTGCCCCTACCCTTCTACTACTTAATATGTCCTAGAAATTGATTCACGTTCTTCGACTTCCATTGAGGATTATGCCAGAAGGGCACTGCATCTCTTCTTTTATTTTAATATTCATCTAGTTTCAGTTTCTCGAGAATGTGTACTAATATTAGTCTCTCGAGCGATTGTTGCTCTTTAAATCATTCCTGGCATTCCCATGTAGTACGGCACAGCAATCGCATATTATCCAGCCAAACTCAGTATCCGGTCAAGTTTCTTTTCAGTTGGTCTAGTGGAGAGGTGGTGGTGTATGAATGAACCCAGAAGTATGTGCTCTGTGACTCGTAGACCCCTGCCCCTCCCCCTCTGCCGTGTCGTCAGTCTTTACCAAGACAAATCTGTGGGTAGAAGATCGAAGCTGTTGACATATTTTTGTGAGTACAAATGTTTTTACTAAGGCCTACCAGGTGACCTTTCCACTGGGGAACACTTTAATAACTGTGTTTCTACGAATTATTAGGTGTAATCCACAATTCCCTGAAATTTCTGTTTTGTTTAATTGAAGCCATGACTTGGAAACAATGCATTCTCACCATCTGGCAACCATTTTCTTAACGCATGCTTTTTAACGTAAAACCCTGAATCATGTCACTGTTACCGATTGGCAAAGTGCTTCATTTTACGAATATAGGCATTAGAGAAATCCTTCTGATGGTCCTCAAGATGGCAAATGAATGTCCTAGGTAGTCGGGACTGAACAATTCTCTTTTTTTCTGAAATAGTGTGTGTGAGAGGCCTAAAGTATTTAGTGGGGTAACGTGTTAGGCAGACGAGTAGGAGCACTTGTGTGAGAGATCTGGTGACGGTCTGTTGCATTGTATAAGTGGAGGTAGAATGTCTTTTCATTGTATATAGGAGTCATGGTTGAAATAAAACAGCGAAACTGTAAAAGGGCTAGAGTTGGTATTATTTCTTCATTTATAGATCTAAAGAGATTCTTTACAATGTAAGCGTAAATGGGTCTATTAATGCCTGGAAATTAAAACCTAGTGATGCTACTGTCTGTTGACCATCACTAGACACATTTGTAATGCGCCTAACATTCTCTTAAATTCAATCCTTTGTAATCTAATGATCCGAATTAGGTAAAGTATGGTGGTTGCAACGCTTTGTGTACCTGAGCATTTAATTCTGAAGTTTATAAAAAGATGAAATATATTTTGGGTGGAGTTGATGTTTATATTAGCTTGCCTGGTTATGTTGGTGGCTTTTCAAGTACTCAATTGCTGTCGTAAGGCTTTTAAAGTCCTTACCTGCAGCATTGGTCGACCCTTGTGGCTTTTGGGGGGCGTTAATATTTGGTAGTTTGGAGAAGCAGTACTCTTGGGGAGAGTGGTTGGTGGGGGGCGTGGGAGAAGAAAGACCGAATGCGTGCAGTGGTAGCTTAACGGCAAGTGGGGTTGGGAATGACTGACTTAATTGTTGAGTGTCAGAGTTGGTAGCCAGAAGATTCCACCAGAGACTGGAAAACTGAAGTTGGGAAAGGTTCTCAGGAGTATGTGAAGTGACTTAAGTTTAGCATGTGCTGTCTGGCAATAGGGTGTGCTGGGTAGATAGACTAGAAGTGACTTTATGTAGTGCTTTTTATAGGGTTAGTGAATCCCCCTGCATCCTCTCGCCATCCAGAAGGCTGTGTGGCCTGGACGATGTTGATAATGGGCTTTTAGGAGACTTGGAGTTAGGGAGCAGTGGATGATTGGTTAAATAGAAGTAGTAGAGTATTTGGTGCGGTGCTGTGACTGAGACCTGCTTTAAGAGATCTCTGGTTTTATATTAATTTGAGCAGCGCGACTAGATTGATGAATGTTACATGTGTGTATTTTAAAGATTTGCTTGAGTTGTGCAAATGTTAAATAAAGAAATTACGTAATTGGAGACAATGTTTTATTTGTTTTTAGGAGTGTTAAATGTGATTAGCTGGCACATCTTTACTTGTTGTCAGATTATTAATGTATTTTTCCCTCTGAACCTCACTACACATTATTTGGGCATGTACAAGTTTTTATTGAAGCCCATCTTCAGCCCACTCTAAGGATTACCTCATTTAACAGTGTTTCAAGAGGTGGATCAAAATAGCTTTCTCACCCAGAAGTCTGTATGCTGTTTGTTAATCATTGTTTTATAGATTGTGACCTGTTATGAAAATATTTTTAGAAGTGTTTATGTAAACACAAGCTACCGTTTGTGTGGACCTTGAGCATCTTTCCCTGGGTGTTCTTAAAGTGATTCCAATGCAATCATTTGAAAATTGACTTTGCCCCTATTCTTTTTGAGCTATTGTGATGGGAAGAACTGTCTGCGTTACTAGTATGTATTCGATGTTAGTAAGACCTAGTGAAGTGCTGACTTGACCCAGTGAAATTCTAATAGCCATCACCCAGTATACCGTTTTTGTAGTCCAAAAAGGATTGAACATTTGTAGGCCAGATTTTTCTTATTCAGTTAGAACCCAAACACTTGGAGACCAGGATGAATGGTTGTGTATAATCCATGTGGGATTGAGGCATTGAATTTCAATATGTAAACTCTTGGTGGTTGGGCTATAAAAATGTCCCAGCAGGAAGTCTCCATATATGTTTGATGATTGAACTGCAGTAGGTCGGTGGTTGCATGCTGTGAAAGGTCAGTGATTGGGGGTCTGCGATGTGTGTGTGTATATATATTTAGGATTGGATCAAAGCTAAGTAAATGAGATTCATGGATTTAAATATATGAAGTTCTCATTGTTTGATTTTAATATAGTTACCGAGATCAGAGTATGTTTATTGGTGGCTATTCATCACATAAAGATAATAAGATTTGCACAGATGTGGAAATCAAAGGTAGTTGCTGACTCTGAAGGGTAAATATTTAACTTTTGTGTTTTACTGGTTTCTTGAAAGACATAAGATATATTGTGTCTTAACTGTGGGGAAGATGTTTCTTCTGTTTTAGAGTGACCGTTTTCACTTGGACCTGCTGGCTGGTGTCAGTTTGAATGGTCCAATGGGGTTCGTTTGAACGCTGATAGATTAGATATTTTATTGTATGAGTTTTTTTACGTTTGGAAGCGACGATATGGTAGAAAACAAATTTGATATCTGTGCCATCATTGGTATTACACAAACACAAGGAGATGATGGACGGAGCGCTGAAACTATTCAGACGCTCACCCCCAGTCACAGATCTGGGTTGAATCCATCGTCCTTCTTTAGCTCACTTTGCCACCCCAGTTCAGACACAGCTACATGCAAATCAGTTTTGACCCTGTGCCTCCTGGGAACAGTGAAGACCAAATTGCCAAGCCATGTCTTCCCTGGACCGGAAACAGCATCCTGGGACCGGTTCCAGGGTAACTCCCCTCATCAACCAGGCTAGCTTGAATCCAGTTGCAAAGTGTCCATCAACTGTTGTTTTTAGGTCTCGCCTATTCTATCCCGTAGGGATTGATAGGCGAGATTGTAAATGTAAATGTAAATTGATACTTGTATAGCGCACGTCTCAATGCGCTTGTACGAATGCCGCTGTGGAACCCATCCTGGCTTTCCCTGTGAGGCGTCCACTCCTGGGCACCCCCAAGGTTGAGGCCAGCCATCCTTAGCGTTGTGGGGGCCGTTGTGGAGATTAAGCAAGCTATTGCCCAGAGTTGCAGAGTGGGACTCCATGATTGGAATAGGCACAGAGGCGAGAATTATCAGGTCCGTGGAATTTTGAGCCCAAGACCCGCCGAGGCGGGGAATTGAACCCTGGTCCCGGGCTAGACCTCTGCATCAGGGTCTGCCACTCTAATCATTGAGCCACACTTCCCAGCAATTATAGTAAGCGGTCCGAAAAGTCTACCTAGCTGCGGATCGCGTACAGTTCATGTGAGCCAGCCGCATGCACATCATCACCAGCCACATCACGCACCACCATTTGTTTGTGACTCGGCATCAGACTTCAAAGGCTGCCGCTCCCTCCACAGCAATGCCGGGAGCTTGTTTTTTCTTCTCACCTTGCATTTAATTGAACTTTCTGTGAAAGGAATCACTGTTCATGCGGGTCAGAGGGAGCTTCTTCAGTCCCAGCATTTAATTTTACTTTTTTGCAAACACTGCTGCTAATACACACGCACGCTCGGATTAGGACTACAGTTAAGGGCTTTGTTAAAAAAAAAAATATATTTGCAGCTGCGCCACTAACATTAAAATATGTCTACTCTGCTCGGTTCCTGCGCTTCATTCAATTATTCGTAACTTTATTCAGCAGGGTAAAAACGATACAATCGCACATTTCCCGGGAAACACTAAGGCATCTCTACAGCACGTACAATAACAAAAATATGCTGCATTTTCAATGATTGTGCTTGTAAAACGCTTTAATGTCATCAGGTCCGGTTTGCGCAATCTAAATGCGAGCACTTTTAAATTTAGATTTAAAAAAAATACACGAAAACACACCCGCCCACTGGCCACGTTTACTTTGCGTCCTCACATTTGCTGCCACTGATTGAGCAATGTCAAGTGTTCCATTTTTTTTAAAGGTAGAAAGCAAATATTTAATTTGGATGTACATTTTTAACTTTTTTTACTATAACTCTCCCTTTTCTAACCTGTCTCTCTTTGTTCTTGTCAGCTTGTAGTTGCGTCCTTCCACCCTCGCATTCAATGTCACTTTATTTATTTGCACACAGCCGCTGTTATGTTATGGGCATTGCATCATGTATTTTGTATAATCACAATAATGGAATAAAAAAAGGAAACGCTACACAATTATGTGGTTATTAAAAGCCGGGTCAGAGGGAGGAGAGTGAAAACGCCAGCCAGTTAGCAAACGCTGAAGATTAAGCATACTTTGCCAAAGAATTAAACAGCTACCTGTCTGTCCTCCTTCTGTTCTGGCATTTAATGTAACTTTCACGCGTGATTAGTTGTAGAAGTTAACATTTTGTGCAAACTAAGGTTACAGAAATTGTGTGTATAGTATACTATAAGCACTATAATGATTATTGTATTAGAAATTGTGTGTTTAGGCTGACTTTTTAAAATAAATGTTTTACACTTTTAGTGCACATTTCGGTGTCAATGTTTTTAGTTCCACAGCTACAATGCTTAATTAGCAACTTTTAGCTGCGAACAGACAACAGGCGCCACTCTGCCACAAGGCCGCCAGAGTCATCCTCTTTCAGTAACACCTCCTTCAACAAAAAAAAACTGCACGTGCATCCTGCTTCTTTAGCTCCTTCCTCTCTGCTAGAAACAGACAACAGGCGCCACAGGGGCAATATAAACAGAGCTATCCTGCTTAATGAATGTTTAGGGGAATTCACGTGTTTAAAGTAAACAAACTCCTAATATCAATACATGTAAGTCACATAAATACAACACATATTGCATTACAAATGCTATAGGTGTCACATTTGCGAAAGTTATAACTATTGGCATTGTAAATGACAAAGCTATTAATTTCGCTTTTTTATAAAAACAAAACCTAAATAAAAAATGTGTAATTTACAATACCAATAGCTCAAACTTTCCTAATACGAGACCTATTGCATTGCAAATGCTTGTTTAAATTTTCTTCAACTGGAAAAAACTGGAGGACACGACTGCTCCCACCTGTTTTTTTAAGGAGAGATCCTCACTGATGAAGATACCTAGGCTCTTGACCGAGGATGACTTAGATGGGGGGGCACCCATGCAGGAGGGCCAGAAGCTGGGATTCCAACTGAGTGTACTCTGTCCAGGCAAGACCAGTTCGGTCTTGCCTGGGTTAAGTTTCAAATGATTGCAGCTCATCCAACTCAGAATGTGGGACATGGTGTTTTGAAATTCTACCACTGAGTCCTTGGTGTTAAGAGGAAAGATGAGCTGCAAATCATCTGCATAGTTGAAGATGGTTACCTTTGCGTTTCTGAGGGAGAACAGAAGGGGGCGCAGGTACAAATTAAAAAGCAGGGGAGATAACGAAGAACCTTGAGGTACTCCGCAGATGGTGGATATGGTAGGAGCCGTAAAGGAGCCCAGTCTGACCGATTGAGTTCGGCCAGTGATGAATGAGCGGATCCAGCTCAGCGCAGGGCCCCTGAGGCCTGCCTGCTCGACACGGTCGACCAAGATGGTGTAGTCGACCGCGTCGAACGCGGCAGAGAGGTCCAACAGCACCAGAGCCTGGTGGATCCCTTCGTCCGCGTTCCGCCTCAAGGTATTCTGCACTGAAAGAATGACTGCTTCAGTCGAATGACAAGGGCGGAAGCCAGCCTGGTTAGGTGCAAGGTATTCTGATTTTTCCAGAAATGTGGAAATACTGTCACAGACGTGAGACTCCAAAAGTTTGGCACAGTATGGCAGCAAAGATATAGGTCTGTAGTTGAGTGGATCTAGCGGGTTGGCTCCTGTCTTTTATAAGGGGGATAAGGAGGGCTTTTTTAAAGTTGTTTGGGACTTTCCCTTGTGTGAGTGATCCATTTAACAAGGGAAGTAAGCCCTCAGGGATGTAGGTGCCCACTTCTTTCAGAATGTGAGGGGGGCAGATGTCATCGGGGGAGCCGGATTTAACCTTTGTAAGGAGTTTGGATAAGTTGGCACTGTCAATAGGGGGGTATGAGTCCAGGGTGGCAGGATTATGAAAGATGTCTGAAAACAGAAGAGGAGGCTGAGTGGTAGAGATGCTTTGTTTGATGGTGCAGATTTTATCAAAGAAAAAGGAGTTAAGTGAGTTGCAGAGTTCCTGGGTGGGGATTATCGGAAGGGAGGTTCTGTCGCTGGTACTGAGATTTTCCACAATATTAAACAGTTCTCTGGATTTATTGTGAGCCTTGAGAATTTTTTCAGAAAAGTATTCGGTTTTAGGTTTCAGGATAAGCTTTTGGTAGTCCCTACGAGCCTTACGATAGTTATCCCTGTCCTGTTCTGAATAGGCTGTTCGCCACTTTCGCTCCAATTGACGAACTTCGAGCTTAAGGGTTTTCAAAAGAGGTGTAAACCACCTATGAGCGTCGTTGGGGCGAGAGCGGGGAAAGTTAGTGCAGGGAGCGTGAACATCAGCTGCCTGAAGTAGCCACCCTGAGAAAGCTTCTTCCATTTCATCAATGCCCTGGTCAAGTGAGGGAGGGGAGGAGGTTAAGGATCCAATAAAAGCGGGGATATCAACATTCTTCCAAAGTCTAGTTTTTCCTCCTGGCTGAGGTAGGGACCTTCTACTTCTTTCAATGGTCATGGTGAAGTTGATCAAGAAATGATCCGACCAAATGCAGGGCGTGATGGACTTAATAGCAAGGAGGATGTTTTGAGACCAAACTTGATCTAAGCTGTGCCCTTTATCTCGAGGAAGGCGGCCAGTTGCTTGTTGACAACCTTTTCGATGACTTTGGCCGGGAAGGGAAGGAGCGAGATGGGGCGGAAGTTCTTGAGGTCGGTCGGGTCCGCTGTTGGTTTCTTCAGTAGTGCGCTGAGCTCGGCGTGCTTCCAGCTCTCAGGGAAGGTGGCTGTGTTGAAGGAGGTGTTGATGATGTCTCGGAGATGGGGTGCGATGGTGGGGGCCGCTTTGTTGAAGATGTGGTGGGGGCACGGGTCGGTCGGCGATCCGGAGTGGATGGTGTTCATCATGCTTGTCGTGTCTTCGGGGGTCACCTCGGTCCATGTCTGGAGGATGGTGGCTGGGTGCGTAGGTTCGACCGGTGGGTGCGGGGGTTGAGCGCTGAAACTGTTGTGGATGTCGGAGATCTTGTGGTGGAAGTACGAGGCGAGGGAGTCGCAGAGGTCCTGTGAGGGGGTGATGTCGTTGTTGCCGGTGCTGGGGTTGGAGAATTCCTTGACGATGTTGAAGAGCTCCTTGCTGTCATGGGCGTTCTTGTCCAGTCGTTCCTTCAGAGATTTCTTCTTTGTGGTGCGGATGAGCTGGTGATGTCTGCGGGTGGCGAGTTTGAGGGCGGTCATGTTGTCGGTGGTCTTGTTGAGAAGCCAGGTCTTCTCGAGGGTGCGGCAGGCCTTCTTGGAGTCCTTGAGTTCGTCTGTGAACCAGGGAGCCTTCTTGCTTCTGGGTCTGGTGAGTGGGTCCTTCAGTGGGGCGAGGTCGTCAGCACTTGTGGTCAGCCACTGCGTGAGGTTGCAGGCTGCTGTGTTAGGGTCCGTTGTTCTGACGGGTGGGTTCTGGCTGAGGGAGGTGGCGAGCTGGTCGGCTGTGATCTTGCTCCAGTTCCTGTGGGGAACCTGCTTCGGATGGTGGTGTTCTTTGCGAAGCTGAAATGGACGCAGCTGTGGTCTGTCCAGTTGAGTACGGTGGAGTGACTGAAGGAGACGTGCTTGCTGGAGGAGAAGATAGGATCGAGCGTGTGGCCGGCGTAGTGGGTGGGGGTGTTGACCAGCTGCTTGAGTCAGAGGTTGGCGAGGTTGTCCAGCAGGGTGGTGGTGTTGCGGTCGTTGTTGTTCTCCAGGTGGAAGTTGAGGTCCCCGAGGAGGATGTAATCGGTGGAGGGGAGGGCGTGTGGGCTGATGAAGTCCGTGATGTCATCGCAGAACTGTGAACGCGGTCCCGGGGGTCTGTAGATGAGGGTGCCTCTGAGGGTCGTCTTGGGGTCGGTGTGGATCTGGAAGTGGAGGTGTTCCGCGGCGCTGAATGTGATGCTGGAGTCAGTCGAGAAGCGAATGGCACTCTTGTGTACGATGGCGATGCCTCCTCCGGTCTGGTTGATGCGGTCCCTCCTGATGATCTTGTAGCCGTCTGGGATGGCTATGGCGATGTCGGGGGCTGAGGAGGCGTTCATCCAGGTTTCCGTGAGGAAGGCGACGTCTGGGGATGCGGTGTCGAGGAGGTTCCAGAGTTCCACGGCGTGGCGGTGGATGGAGCGGGTGTTGAGCATGATGCACTTGAGGTGGTTGTTGCTTCCAGTCTTGGCAGGTGCGGTGCAGGTTCGGTGGCAGGAGAAGTTGCAGGATCGGCAGACGAAGGGTCCATGGGTGTGTCGCGGGGATGCTTGGTAGCATCCGGGGGCTCGGGCGGTGTTGAGTGCGATGAGTGTGGCGAAGTTGACTTTTGTGAAGATTATGTTCAGTGTATTTTATTGTGACGAAAATCCAAGAACAGAAGTGAAATATTAACATCTTTTTGTGACATTTGTAATAAAGCTTGAAACATTGAGAGAGCATATTTGAACCAGATTGATGCTGAGTGATGTGGTGGCGACGAGTGATGCTGTGGCGTTCAGTGATGCTGTGGTAGCGCATAGTGATGTTGTGGTGGTGCTGAGTGATGCTGTGGTGATAGATAGATAGAGGGAGGGCGATAGATAGAGGGAGGGCGATAGATAGAGTGAGGGAGGGCGATAGATAGAGTGAGGGAGGGCGATAGATAGAGTGAGGGAGGGCGATAGATGGAGTGGGGGAGGGCGATAGATAGAGTGAGGGAGATAGATGGATGGATGATGGATAGATAGATAGTGTGAGGGCAATAGATAGATAGAGTGAGGGCGATAGATAGATAGCTAGAGTGAGGGCAATAGATCGAGAGGGGGCGATAGATAGAGTGGGGGCGATAGATAGAGTGGGGGCGATAGATAGATGGAGTGAGGGCAATAGATACAGTGAGTGCAATAGATACAGTGAGTGCGATAGATAGATAGATGGCAATAGAGTGAGTGCGACAGATAGAGTGAGGGCGATAGATAGATGGTTGTGTGTGTTGTGTGTGGGGTTGTGTGTGTGGAATTGTGTGTGTGTGGAGTTTGGGTGGAGTTGTGTGTGTGGGTGGGGTGTGTGTATGGGGGTGGGGTGTGTGTATGGGGGTGGGGTGTGTGTATGGGGGTGGGGTGTGTGTATGGGGGTGGGGTGTGTGTATGGGGGTGGGGTGTGTGTATGGGGGTGGGGTGTGTGTATGGGGGTGGGGTGTGTGTATGGGGGTGGGGTGTGTGTATGGGGGTGGGGTGTGTGTATGGGGGTGGGGTGTGTGTTTGGGGTTGGGGTGTGTGTTTGGGGTTGGGGTGTGTGTGGGGTTGTGTGAGTGGGGTTGTGTGTGGAGGGTTGTGTGTGGGGGGGCGGTTGTGAGAGGGGGTGGGAGGGGGACGAAATGGAGAAAGCTCCGACACGGAGAGCCAGAAGATGATTATTTTGAAATAAGGCTTTGAATAGAGAACGGGCGCGGAGCCAGGTGGAGCGGACGTGGGTGGGGGCACAGAAGGAAACTACTAGAATTCGCGAGAACAAGATGAAAAAGTGAATGGCAGAGCAGTAAGGTGCGATTTGGGGGCGGGACGGGGCACAGCAGTAGCTCAACTGAGGGAAGCATTTATTAAAAATAAAACAAATAAAAAAGGAATGAAAACGGTGGTTGGTGCGGGAAAGCCAAGAACTGCAACTACAGAGAACAAGCATTGGAAATGCAATAGGTCTCGCATTAGAAAAGTTGGAGTTATTGGTATTGTAAATGACATATGTTATTTATTTGTTGGTTTTTAAAATTGATAAATTGATGGCTTTGTCATTTACAATGCCAATAGTTATAACTTTTGCGAATGTGACACCTATAGCATTTGGAATGCAACATATTTTGTATTTACGTGACTTAGATGGCAGCTCTTGTCGTTAGGCCACATCTCTAGAGAGCAGGAGAGTGCAGCAGGGGAGAGAAGCACAGCAATGCAATAGGTCTTGCATTAGGAAAGTTTGAGCTATTGGTATTGTAAAGGACACATTTTTTATTTATGTGCTTGTTTTGAAAATAGCGAATTAATAGCTTTGTTATTTACAATGCCAATAGTTTTATCTTTTGCAAATGTGACACCTATTGTAACACAATATGTGTTGTGAGGGTGAGTGAGGGTGAGGGTGAGGGGTTGAGGGTGAGGTGTTGAGGGTGAGTGAGGGTGAGGTGTTGAGGGTGAGTGAGGGTGAGGTGTTGAGGGTGAGTGAGGCTGGGTGAGGGGTTAAGGGGGAGGGGTCGAGGGTGAGGGGTTGAGGGTGAGGGAGGCTGAGTGAGGGTGAGGGGTTAAGGGGGAGGGGTCGAGGGTGAGGGGTTGAGAGTGAGTGAGGGTGAGTGAGGGTGAGGTGAGGTGTTGAGGGTGGGTGAGGGTGAGGGTGAGGCTGAGGGGTTGAGTGAGAGTGAGGGTGAGTGAGGGGTTGAGGGTGAGGGGTTGAGGGTGAGTGAGGGTGAGGGGTTGAGGGTGAGGTGTTGAGGGTGAGAGAGGGTGAGGGTGAGAGAGGGTGAGGGTGAGAGAGGGTGAGGGGTTGGGAGTGAGTGAGGGTGAGGTGTTGAGGGTGAGTGAGGTTGAGGGTGAGTGAGGTTGAGGGTGAGTGAGGGTGAGGGTGAGTGAGGGTGAGTGTGAGTGAGGGTGAGGGTGAGTGAGGGTGGGTGAGGGTGAGTGAGGGTGAGTGAGGGTGAGTGAGGGTGAGTGAGGGTGAGTGAGGGTGAGTGAGGGTGAGTGAGGGTGAGTGAGGGTGAGTGAGGGTGAGTGAGGGTGAGTGAGGGTGAGTGAGGGTGAGTGAGGGTGAGTGAGGGTGAGGGTGGGTGAGGGGTTGAGAGTGAGTGAGGGTGAGTGAGGGTGAGTGAGGGTGAGTGAGGGTGGGTGAGGGTGAGGGGTTGAGGTTGAGTGAGGGTGAGGGGTTGAGGGGTGAGTGAGGGTGAGTGAGGGTGAGGGATTGAGGGTGAGGGGTTGAGGGTGAGGGGGTTGAGGGTGAGGTGAGGGTGAGGGTGAGTGAGGGTGAGGTGTTGAGGGTGAGTGAGGGTGAGGGGTTGAGGGTGAGTGAGGGTGAGGGTGAGTGAGGATGAGGGGTTGAGGGTGGGTGAGGGTGAGGGGTGAGTGAGGATGAGGGGTTGAGGGTGGGGTGAGGGTGAGGGGTGAGTGAGGGTGAGTGAGGGTGAGTGAGGGTGAGTGAGGGTGAGTGAGGGTGAGTGAGGGTGAGTGAGGGTGAGTGAGGGTGAGTGAGGGTGAGGGTGAGTGAGGGTGAGGGTGAGTGAGGGTGAGTGAGGGGTGAGTGAGGGTGAGTGAGGTGAGTGAGGGTGAGTGAGGGTGAGTGAGGGTGAGTGAGGGTGAGTGAGTGAGAGGGTGAGGGTGAGTGAGGGTTGAGGGGTTGAGGGTGAGTGAGGGTGAGGGTGAGTGAGGGTGAGTGAGGGTGAGTGAGAGTGAGTGAGGGTGGGTGAGGGTGAGTGAGGGTGAGTGAGGATGAGTGAGGATGAGGGGTTGAGGGTGGGTGAGGGTGAGTGAGGTTTGAGGGTGAGTGAGGGTGAGGGTGAGTGAGGGTGAGTGAGGGTGAGTGAGGGTGAGTGAGGGTGAGTGAGGGTGAGTGAGGGTGAGTGAGGGTGAGTGAGGGTGAGTGAGGGTGAGTGAGGGTGAGTGAGTGAGGGTGAGTGAGGGTGAGTGAGGGTGAGTGAGGGTGAGTGAGGGTGAGGATGAGGGGTTGAGGGTGAGTGAGGGGTGAGGGGTTGAGGGTGGGTGAGGGGTTGAGGGTGGGTGAGGGGTGAGTGAGGGGTGAGGTGTTGAGGGTGAGTGAGGGTGAGGGGTTGAGGGTGAGTGAGGGTGAGGGGTTGAGGGTGAGTGAGGGTGAGTGAGGGTGAGTGAGGGTGAGTGAGGGTGAGTGAGGGGTGAGTGAGGGTGAGTGAGGGTGAGTGAGGGTGAGGATGAGGGGTTGAGGGTGAGTGAGGGTGAGGGGTTGAGGGTGGGTGAGGGGTTGAGGGTGGTGTGAGGGTGAGTGAGGGTGAGGTGTGAGGGTGAGTGAGGGTGAGGGGTTGAGGGTGAGTGAGGGTGAGGGGTTGAGGGTGAGTGAGGGTGAGGGTGAGTGAGGATGAGGGGTTGAGGGTGGGTGAGGGTGAGGGTGAGGGTGAGGGTGAGTGAGGATGAGGGGTTGAGGGTGGGTGAGGGTGAGGGTGAGTGAGGGTGAGTGAGGGTGAGTGAGGGTGAGTGAGGGTGAGTGAGGGTGAGTGAGGGTGAGTGAGGGTGAGTGAGGGTGAGTGAGGGTGAGTGAGGGTGAGGGTGAGTGAGGGTGAGGGTGAATGTGAGTGAGGGTGAGTGAGGGTGAGGATGAGGGGTTGAGGGTGAGTGAGGGTGAGGATGAGGGGGTTGAGGGTGAGTGAGGGTGAGGGGTTGAGGGTGAGTGAGGGTGAGGGGTTGAGGGTGAGTGAGGGTGAGGGGTTGAGGGTGAGTGAGGGTGAGGGGTTGAGGGTGAGGGAGGGGGTGAGTGAGTGGTGAGTGAGGTGAGTGAGGGTGGGTGAGGGTGAGTGAGGGTGAGTGAGGGTGAGTGAGGATGAGGGGTTGAGGGTGAGTGAGGTTGAGGGTGAGTGAGGGTGAGTGAGGTTGAGGGTGGGTGAGGGGGGTGAGGGTGAGTGAGGGTGAGTGGAGGGTGAGTGAGGGTGAGTGAGGGGAGTGAGGGTGAGTGAGGGTGAGTGAGGGTGAGTGAGGGTGAGTGAGGGTGAGTGGTGAGTGTGAGTGAGTGAGGGTGAGGATGAGGGGTTGAGGGTGAGTGAGGGTGAGTGAGGTTGAGGGAGGTGTTGAGGGTGAGTGGTGAGGGAGGGTGAGTGGGTGAGTGAGGGTGAGTGAGGGGTGAGTGAGGGTGAGTGAGGGTGAGTGAGGGTGGAGTGAGGGCGAGTGAGGGCGAGTGAGGGCGAGTGAGGGCGAGTGAGGGCGAGTGAGGGCGAGTGAGGGCGAGTGAGGGCGAGTGAGGGCGAGTGAGGGCGAGTGAGGGCGAGTGAGGGCGAGTGAGGGCGAGTGAGGGCGAGTGAGGGCGAGTGAGGGCGAGTGAGGGCGAGTGAGGGCGAGTGAGGGGCGAGTGAGGGCGAGTGAGGGCGAGTGAGGGCGAGTGAGGGCGAGTGAGGGCGAGGGCGAGTGAGGGTGAGGGGTTGAGGGTGAGTGAGGGTGAGGGTGACTGAGGGTGAGGGATTGAGGGTGAGAGATTGAGGGTGAGAGATTGAGGGTGAGTGAGGGTGAGGGTGAGTGAGGGTGAGGGTGAGTGAGGGTGAAGGGTTGAGGGTGAGTGAGGAGTGAGGGGTTGAGGGTGAGTGAGGGTGAGGGGTTGAGGGTGAGTGAGGGTGAGTGAGGATGAGGGGTTGAGGGTGGGTGAGGGTGAGTGAGGTTGAGGGTGGGTGAGGGTGAGTGAGGTTGAGGGTGAGTGAGGGTGAGTGAGGGTGAGTGAGGGTGAGTGAGGGTGAGTGAGGGTGAGTGAGGGTGAGTGAGAGTGAGGGTGAGTGAGGGTGAGTGAGGGCGAGTGAGGGTGAGTGAGGGTGAGTGAGGGCGAGTGAGGGCGAGTGAGGGCGAGTGAGGGCGAGTGAGGGCGAGTGAGGGCGAGTGAGGGCGAGTGAGGGCGAGTGAGGGCGAGTGAGGGCGAGTGAGGGCGAGTGAGGGCGGGTGAGTGAGGGTGAGTGAGGGTGAGTGAGGGTGAGTGATGGTGTGGGTGAGGGGTTGAGGGTGAGTGAGGGTGAGGGGTTGAGGGTGGGTGAGGGGTTGAGGGTGAGTGAGGGTGAGGGTGAGTGAGGGTGAGGGTGAGTGAGGGTGAGTGAGGGTGAGTGATGGTGTGGGTGAGGGGTTGAGGGTGAGTGAGGGTGAGGGGTTGAGGGTGAGTGAGGGTGAGGGGTTGAGGGTGAGTGAGGGTGAGTGAGGGTGAGGTATTGAGGGTGAGGGGTTGAGGTTGGGTGAGGGTGAGTGAGGGTGAGGTATTGAGGGTGAGGGGTTGAGGTTGGGTGAGGGTGAGTGAGGGTGAGGTATTGAGGGTGAGGGGTTGAGGTTGAGTGAGGGTGAGGGTGAGGGGTTGAGGGTGAGTGAGGGTGAGGGGTTGAGGGTGAGTGAGGGTGAGGGTGAGGGTGGGTGAGGGTGAGTGAGGTTGAGGGTGAGTGAGGGTGAGTGAGGGTGAGTGAGGGTGAGTGAGGGTGAGTGAGGGTGAGTGAGGGTGAGTGAGGGTGAGTGAGGGTGAGTGAGGGTGAGTGAGGGTGAGTGAGGGTGAGTGAGGGTGAGTGAGGGTGAGTGAGGGTGAGGGTGAGTGTGAGTGAGGGTGAGTGAGGGTGAGTGAGGGTGAGGGGTTGAGGGTGAGTGAGGGTGAGTGAGGGTGAGTGAGGGTGAGTGAGGGTGAGGGGTTGAGGGTGAGGGGTGAGGGTGAGTGAGGGTGAGGGTGAGTTAGGGTGAGGGGTTGAGGGTGGGTGAGGGTGAGTGAGGGTGAGGGGTTGAGGGTGAGTGAGGATGAGTGGGGTGAGTGAGGGTGAGTGAGGGTGAGTGAGGGTGAGTGAGGGTGAGTGAGGGTGAGTGAGGATGAGTGAGGGTGAGTGAGGGGTGAGTGAGGGTGAGGGTGAGGGTGAGGGGTGAGTGAGGGTGAGGGTGGTGAGGGTGAGGGTGAGTGAGGGTGAGGGGTTGAGGGGTGTGAGGGTGAGTGAGGGTGAAGGGTGAGTGAGGGTGAGTGGTTGAGGGTGAGTGAGGGTGAGGGTGAGTGAGGGTGAGGTGGTTGAGGGTGAGTGAGGGTGAGTGAGGGTGAGGGTGAGTGAGGGTGAGGGTGAGTGAGGGTGAGGGTGAGTGCTGGTGAGTGAGGGTGAGGGTGAGTGAGGGTGAGGTGTTGAGGGTGAGTGAGGGTGAGGGGTTGAGGGTGAGTGAGGGGTGAGTGGTTGAGGGTGAGTGAGGGTATGTATGTATGTATGTTGAGTTTGAGGGTGAGTGAGGGTGAGGTGTTGAGGGTGAGTGAGGGTGAGGTGAGGGTGAGGTGTTGAGGGGTGAGTGAGGGTGAGTGAGGGTGAGGGTGAGGTGTTGAGGGTGAGTGAGGGTGGGTGAGTGAGGGTGAGTGAGGGTGAGGGGTTGAGGGTGAGTGAGGGTGGGTGAGGGTGAGTGAGGGTGAGGGGGTGAGGGGTTGAGGGTGAGTGAGGGTGAGTGAGGGGTGGGTGAGGGTGAGGGGTTGAGGGTGAGTGAGGGTGAGGTGTTGAGGGTGAGTGAGGGTGAGTGAGGGTGAGGTGAGGTGTTGAGGGTGAGTGAGGGTGGGTGAGGGTGAGTGAGGGTGAGTGAGGGTGAGGGGTTGAGGGTGAGTGAGGGTGAGGTGTTGAGGGTGAGGAGTTGAGGGTGAGTGAGGGTGAGTGAGGGTGAGAGAGTGAGGGTGAGAGGGTTGAGGGTGAGTGAGGGTGAGGGGTTGAGGGTGAGTGAGGGTGAGAGGTTGAGGGTGAGTGAGGGTGAGGGGTTGAGGGTGAGTGAGGGTGAGTGAGGGTGGGTGAGGGTGAGGGGTTGAGGGTGAGTGAGGGTGAGGTGTTGAGGGTGAGTGAGGGTGAGTGAGGGTGAGGGTGAGGTGTTGAGGGTGAGTGAGGGTGGGTGAGGGTGAGTGAGGGTGAGTGAGGGTGAGGGGTTGAGGGTGAGTGGAGGGTGAGTGAGGGTGAGGTGTTGAGGGTGAGGAGTTGAGGGTGAGTGAGGGTGAGGGGTTGAGGGTGAGTGAGGGTGAGGGTGAGAGGTTGAGGGTGAGTGAGGGTGAGGGGTTGAGGGTGATCGAGGATGAGTGAGAGTGAGGGTGAGTGAGGGGTTGAGGGTAAGGGGTTGAGGGTGAGTGAGGGTGAGGGGTTGAGGGTGAGTGAGGGTGAGGGTGTTTGAGGGTGGGTGAGCGTGAGGGTGAGCGTGAGGGTGAGTGAGGTGTTGAGGGTGAGGAGTTGAGGGTGAGTGAGGGTGAGGGGTTGAGGGTGAGTGAGGGTGAGGGTGAGGGGTTGAGGGTGAGTGAGGGTGAGGGGTTGAGGGTGAGTGAGGGTGAGGGGTTGAGGGTGGGGTGAGGGTGGGTGAGCGTGAGGGAGGGGTTGAGGGTGAGGTGTTGAGGGTGAGTGAGGGTGTGGGTGAGGGGTTGAGGGTGAGGGGTTGAGGGTGAGGGGGTGAGGGGTTGAGGGTGAGTGAGGGTGGGTGAGGGTGAGGGGTTGAG
>NW_028248901.1:655000-678405 GCF_964263255.1 Lissotriton vulgaris | reverse complement strand
TTTTATATAAACTACTATAGGTTTCTGAAAATAT
This sequence comes from Lissotriton vulgaris, assembly GCF_964263255.1. Lineage (NCBI taxonomy): Eukaryota > Metazoa > Chordata > Amphibia > Caudata > Salamandridae > Lissotriton > Lissotriton vulgaris. The sequence goes on along the minus strand of NW_028248901.1, from coordinate 678,371 downwards.
AAATTTATAAACTGCACACAGACTGTGAAAGATCACTCAAATAAATTTCCCAATGGACAATCCCCCTGGAAAGGAAAACACGCCATTTCAGTCTAAATGTATCACAATTGGCCATAGCCAGTTTACAAAACGACTCTGTAAGCACTGGAGCCAGTCCTTTAAGCTGAGAATGTGACACCACATGATCTATTCTAACTGGAGTGCAATGAACATTTCCATTTATACAGCAGGTTGTTTACTGGCACTTACTATCGACTATTTTATTTAGAAAATGCTAGCATCCACAGCTTTGGCTGTGCCTCTTTACAACAGGGGATGTCCACAGAACCATAGAGCTGAAAGGAAAATAGCCGTTCAATATACAAGGAACTATAACCAGAAACGTAATTCTGGGTAAACACACTCACATATCATGTACTTCAAAATTTTGCAAATCACAAAGTGTACGAAAGCATGTTTGGTTGCATAGGGTGCTATGAGCCTATTTCCCAAATAATAAAAGTAATTTACTCAATACAAATGCAGCTTTAGCACTCAGTGCCCACTGCTGCTAAATTCTGGGGTAGAGAGTGTAGTAAAGGAAAGATGCACAATCCTCTGTGTAAGTAAGATTCTTTATTGTAAGTTCCTTCCAAGATAGTAAGTACAAGAGTAGACCCCACCAGGAGCCAGCTGTAAGCAGCTCAGCCTCAGATGACCAACTGCCACACAAGGTTAGAGAGAGGCACTGTGAGCCAGAGGGACACCCAGGCATTCTATGATGTCACAGATATCATAGTACAGTCTATCCAGAGAAGAACAGTGGAGAAGGCATTTACCACACATCCTCTTCCCTTATGGAGAAAGAACAGAAAAGAGAAACCAATGGCAAAAAACCATATAAGCAACAAGTAAAGCACGAGATATCATTAGCATGAGCAGAAATACAAAAACATGCTAAATTTTAAAAGAACAAAAAAAACAACAAAATGCTACTATATGCCACATCCCCTTCCTTTAGGGTAAAAGCATGGTTAAGATGAAAGAGAACCAAACTAGCAAAGAAAGGTGGTCACGCTCACACAAGGGAACACCAGAGGGTAAACACCCTGATAAACAAAGGCGAGCGTAGACACAGACCCTAAACAAGCTACCCTGACAAAAACATGCTGACAGAGGAAAATAAGATAAAACTCCTCACAAAGTCCCACCGACATGAAACCCTTGGCCACGAATCTCAGGCAGGTAGACTTTGGCAGAAGCAGAGTGTCAAAAAGAAAAGATGTTTAACAAACTCCACCAAAAAAATCACAGGGTACAACCCTTTAAAAACACAGCCTTCCCTAGGTAGGGTACACAACAGGATAGTCAACCTGGGAACAGAAACAGGGCATTGACTACCCACAAAAATACAACCACCCCTAAGTAGGGTACACCGCAGCATAGTGAACCTGGAAACAGAAACGGGGCATTGACTACCCACAAAAACACTGCCTCACCTAAGGAGGGTACAAAGCAGGAAATTAAACCTAGGAACTGAAATGGGGCATGGACTACCCACAAAAACACCACCTCCCCTAAGGAGGGTACACCGCAGGATAGTAAACCTGGGAACAGTAATGGGGCACGGACTACCCACAAAAACACCACATCCCCTAAGGAGGGTACACCGCAGGATAGTAAACCTGGGAACAGTAAAGGGGCACTGACTACCCACAAAAACACCACATCCCCTAAGGAGGGTACACAACAGGATAGTAAACCTGGGAAGTGAAAAGGGGCACTGACTACCCACAAATACACCACATCCCCTAAGGAGGGTACACCGCAGGATAGTAAACCTGGGAACAGTAAAGGGGCACTGACTACCCACAAAAACACCACATCCCCTAAGGAGGGTACACCGCAGGATAGTGAACCTGGGAAGTGAAAAGGGGCACTGACTACCCACAAATACACCACCTCCCCTAAGTAGGGTACACCGCAGGGTAGTAAACCTGGGAACTGAAATGGGGCATTGACTACCCACAAATACACAACCTCACCCAAAAAGAATACGAGATAGGATACACACCCTTTAAACACAAACACCAACATCCCCTAGGTAGGGTACACAATAAGGTACTACATTACCCTAGGACACAAACACGGGCATGGACTACCCACACGCAGACAACCCACGCTAAATAGGGTACACCAGGACAACAAAGACCTAAGAGTACTGACCCTTAAAACAACACCACGTCTAAAGACAAATTCAGAGTACTGTTACTAACAGCGCACAAAAGAGTCAAGAACAAACACCGTGTGCACCCACCACTAACTCACAAACGAGAAGGAAGCAGGCATTGTAATAACAATAAAATTGTAGAGCTCCTCTCAAACTTTCACTCAAAGGGTGTTCCCACCCCTTACACACAGAACGTAATGAAAGTAGGCATTGCACACAGAAATAAGAAGTACAACAACAACTGTAAACAACAGATAATATCAGCTCCGGTTAGCGATCTCTCACCGAGGTCTTGAGTGGAAGAAGGTCTTTATCCAGAGAACTTTTCAATCGTGGGGAAGTTATCCTTGTCCTTAGTGCAGACCTGCAAGTAATTATGAAACGGAGATCGCAGGCATAGATATGATTGTGAAGTTCATGCTGCTGGTCTGTGAATGACCTTGCTCGTGTCCCAACACCGGAAGGCTCGGCGGCACAGATGCGTACACACATCATGGTTACAATCGTTACTATGCTAGGAAAGCTAGGAGCCGGCACGCTTCGTGACATTAACACCAGGAAGATAGAAACCACAGTATGCAAGTTGTAGTCACACCAGGAAGATCACACGGATACTTCAAACCTCGGATACTTCAAACATCGGATATGTCAAACCTCGGAATACTTCAAACTTCGTTTCGCAGGTCAGACACACTTGATTACAAAGCCTGGAACAGCGCGCTGAATCGGACAAAAATGGCGGCACGCTGTCACGCCTCCGCCGGATGGTTCACGGCAAAGACGTGCTGTGGAAGGCGTCGACCGGACAGTGGGGCAGACGTCACAGATAACTGCTGGATGCGACACGAGACAGGTAGGGCTGCGTGTGTGAAGGGTATGCGCGTGGCGGGAGGCTCGTGACTCGTAAATGTAGTGGTTAAACTGTCGTGCCACAGTAACTGCATGAGCGTCAAGTATTAAACAGGAAAATGCTTGAAAACACCAGGAAACACGCAGCCACAAACATGGAGGCACAGTCACCACCCTACCTGACGCGGGTATCAGTTGGTCAGGGAAGTTGCTTTAGCGCAAATGATAAAATGTTCCACTTGTCAAAGAGAATACTGCTCCTCAAGTCACACGATACTCAGCCAGCTGCTCTGTAAAAGCACCGATGGTAGCAGTTCACACCGATGGTAGCAGTTGTGAAGGAAAGCGCTAGTGCTGGGCAAAAACGTGAAAGTAGGCACACCAAATGCTCTTGTGAAACACAACTATGCCCATACTGCGAACTGTCAAAGCTTAAAAAAAAAACGAAGAAACACAGAAGGATGATCAGGCCAGCTGAGTTTCAGGCGCTTTTGTTGCTGGAGACAATCCAGGTAACAGCAATATGACAAAGAGTACTTTCAAAGTAATTAGCTCCTTCACAAACAAACGCCAGGTGCAGGCTGTCCAAGGTGAAATAGGACACTGGTGGGGTCAGCCAGGCGTTACCTTTCTACTTAAATATAATTCCAAAATGTCTTTAGTACCTTTTCTTGTAGAAGCAGTTCCAAAATGTCTTAAGTTCCTTTTCCTGTAGAAGCTTCCTTAGTTCAGACGTAGGTTCATCCTCTTAAAAACATCGCCAAAATATAGTAAAGGAAAGATGCACAATCCTCTGTGTAAGTAAGATTCTTTATTGTAAGTTCCTTCCAAGATAGTAAGTACAGGAGTATACCCCACCAGGAGCCAGCTGTAAGCAGCTCAGCCTCAGATGACCAACTGCCACACAAGGTTAGAGAGAGGCACTGTGAGCCAGAGGGACACCCAGGCATTCTATGATGTCACAGATATCATAGTACAGTCTATCCAGAGAAGAACAGTGGAGAAGGCATTTACCACAGAGAGCAAGTTCTCAAACGGACTAAAAGCTTTTTTTAAAGGGAGAACCAAATCAGGTTACCGTGCACGTCTTGCCGCCAGTGACAAATAAGTACACACAATTGAGAGTACCACAATGGACTGCCCACTCTCTAAATATCTTCACACGGTCGATTTAGAAGGCAAGGCAGTGAAACAAGACTCTGCTACCACCCACAAGTGTCCTGTGGCCACCCTCCCCCGGCAGGCAGGCAAACTTGGCCTTCGTCAGGGTAGCAGCAGGATCTGGCCCAGGCCCCGGTCCACTCCCCCAGCCGGCCAACGTCACTTCAGGCTCTGGGACACCATCCCCCCGAGATTTTTATGTAGATGCATGACCCCCACAAGTTGAGCCGATAGTGGTACCAGGGACACCCTCCCTCGGGCCCAAAGATATTTGTAAAGGCGATGGGGGGGTGGAGGAAGGGGTGGAGGGGAGAGATGTGGAGGCCGCATGCCCTCCTTCCTGAGCCACAAGGGGCATGGGGACCCTATCCCACCGGGCTTTAAGGGGAGGGAGCACAGCCCTCCTCCCGAGTCAATAGTGGCCCAAGAAACCCATCCCCAAAGGCCTGCCATCTGGGTCGGAACCCATTGGGGCAACTGCCAAATTGGGGGCCATGGGGGAGCCCGAGGGCCCCTGCCTGGGGGCTGTGGGAGCGGACATCACTCCGTCAGGCAGGAGCAATTTGAGGTTCACTGCCCTCACAGTTCAGGCAGGGACACAAAAGTTTGCTCGGACCCGGCAGGAGTATTTTTAAACCTCCCATCCAATAACAGTAGATATGCCTTCCCTGAAGCATGTCTCCTCCCACCTAGTGGGCCGGTAAACTAAGGTGTCCTGGGAGTAGGCTCCCTGGGACACAGCAATTGAGCCTGCCCCACGTGGTGGGGTCGCTGAGGCCTATTAAGACTCTGTTAGGTGGGCAGAATAGCCCCCTCACCTTTGCAATGGCATTCGGTTCTGAATGATGGGATCCCTGGGGCTGCCCGAGGCTTTTGGAGGAGGCCATGCAGCCCACTGCCCCAATAGAAGCATTGGGGAGGGGAGAGGAAAAGGGGTTATGAATAGTAAGCACTTTAAAAAAAAAAAAAAAGAAAGAAATGGCAACTTATTTGAGGCCCCTCAGCAGCTCTCGAATTCACTGAAAAAGTTATACAAAATACATTGGAAAAAAGGTCTTAAGGGTTTTTGGCCCCAGGCGGGGCCAAAATGGTCAGGGTAGCCTTACCCTCCCCCTTTAAGTCATTTTGATCCTTTTTTATAGGACTCTGGACTGAGTTCAGACTTATAAGATGGCTGCTGCTACATTCTTGTTGATGGAGTGTGTTGTATATTATTCCTACCTTTGTTTCCATGTTTTCCCTTTGTTTTGCCTTGTGTCACATATTCCAGAATGTAGGTGGCTCTGACTCTTCCTGGGGTTCTAGGTTGAGACAGTTTGTGCCTGGCCAGCTTGTGTTGAAGATGCCTGCTGTTTCCTTTCTACAATAAACCTGCTCTAATACACAGGAAGTCTCCGAGTAATCTACTACAATTTTGGCAATGTTTGCAGCTGGTCAGTGATACTCCTGTTGACTTCCGGCGATTCCAAGACGTTTTTCGTAATTGGGATATCGTTCAGGTGTGAGCCAGCGTTGCAGCTTAGGATCTTCAAAAAGAACCCATTGTGTGCGATTTTCGCCTTCTTTTGTGTGCCTGCGAGTACTTTGACTCTGCCAAAAGAAGTCATTTTCGGCAAAATTGTGAGTACTTTTACCCCAGCGCGAGCGCATCAGCAACGACTATTGTTGCTAGGCTTCTACGCTAGCTCCTACGTCATCGTCCCCACTTCCGAAATCACCGTGATGATGGATGTCAAATCACGCTAGCGTTCAAAGCCTCATTTGCATGCGCTCCAAGCCTCGTTTTAATTTTTCTTTTTGTGGCGGCCATTTTAGCTCTCAGTTCTACTATTACAAGCCTGTTCCAAGACTCGTTTTCGATAAAATTGTCGTGGCGGCCATTTTGAGTGTGAAAACTCGCCAGACAAATTACAGCCTCTCTCCCTGTGACAGTTTTTCTGACAAGAGTTTGTTTCATTGCACTTAAAGAAGACATTTAATCTCCTATTTCAAACAATCTTCTGTTAACATCAGCCCTTTTTGTGGATGCTTTCTTCTTTTTTTTTTCAATCCGTTTTATTGTACCTTTGTTTTCATTTGACATTTCTTAAACATGGCACAACAAATTGTGGTTAAATTACCACCACAATTTCTACCCGAACCTGGCATTCTAGAGATACCTTGGAAGGATTGGTATATAATGTTCGATAATTATCTCGAGACACTAGATGGACAAGAGTTTTCCGCAAAGAGGAAAAAGGCTATTCTTTTAGGCACTCTTGGCAAAGAAGGACAGAGAGTTTTTAGATTTTTACCGATAGCCTTGAGAGCTAATGGCCAGGAAATGCCCGATGAATTTAAGGAAGCTGTTGCAAGGCTTGAGGTCAGATTCTCAAAGGAGGAGAATCTAGTTATGAACCGTTATAAATGTTATACTCAGCGTCAAAAGGACTCAGAGTCCATAGATGACATTGTGGCTCGACTCAGAGAGCTGTCTATTAAATGTAAGTTCGGTGCTATGAACGACAAACTTATAAGGGATCAATTAATTGTTCAATGCTCAAGTAAAAAGATTCAGGAAAGACTATGGGCGGCAAAGAATCCTTCGTTAAAGGATGCCATTGATTTAGCGAAGGTTATTGAGGAGTCTAGCAAATGCATGAAGGTTCTAGATTCTCATAAATCGTGCCCTCAACAAGAAGTCTCTGTTGTCTCTGATAGGAAAAGTTCTGCAGAGTGTGAGCATTGCGGAGGCGATAATATTGCTGTGGTTAAAATTAAACCCAGATTCCCAGTAAAAAAAAGTTTCACCACGAATACATTTTGCAATAGATGTGGAAGCAATAGTCATTCTTCTGACGCATGATTTTGCTTCGCTGCCAACAAGGAGTGCCTCAAGTGCGGTAGAATTGGACATTTCTTAAAGATGTGCAAGGCTAAGCCTAAACAAAGAGTTGCTACTGTGGATGACTACGATTGTGACACTGTAACTGAAGCTGAAAGACTTTTGGTGGTGGATGAGGTCGATGTGGTTGGTGAGGATCCAAGACAGAACAGACCAAAGGCTGTTTTCAAGATTGACTCATGAAGTGTCATTGATGGTGGGCACAGGGTCACGTCATACTATCATACCAAAATCCATCTTGGACACTTTCTGGGAAGGGTTAAGCTTGAAGGAGAGTGACATTTCTCCCAAGGGCTTTAACGGTCAAAAGATGGAAATTCTTGGTTTCTTTGAGTCTGAAATTGTCTTTGAGAAGAGATCTACATTTGGTAAGGTGTATGTCTCTATTGATGGTCCTCCCATCCTTGGTTGGGTACATCAGTACAACCTCTACATTGGTATCAACCCTAGAGCAAAAAATCAAATTATGGTTGTGGAAGAGGATTCTATTGAAAGTATACTAAACGAATTTAGCTCTGTGTTTAAAGATGAGCTTGGTGAACTGAGAGGTTACTCTCACCACATTAGACATAAGAAGAATAGCTTACCTGTGCAGCATCGTATGAGAAGGGTTCCCATTTCTATTTGTGATGATGTGAAACTCTTAATTGAGGAAAAGCTTCAATCTGGAGGGATAGAACCAACAGAGGCATCAGCATGGGTTTCTCCGGTGGTCATTTCTAAAAAAGCTGATGGAAAATTAAGGTTCTGTGTTGACCTCAGGGCATTGAATAAGTGTGTTGTCGCTGACACATTTCCCTTGCCTAACATCTCTGAGATGGTGTCCACTCTTCAGGGAGCGAAATATTTTTCTAAGCTTGACCTGAAGAGTGCTTACCATCAGGTCAAGCTTCACGAGTCCTCAAAGCACCTCACGGCCTTTATCACTCCGGAGGGAATCTTTCAATTCACTCGTCTTCCCTTTGGTTTGATATCGGCAGCGAGTGTGTTTCAACGGTTAGTTAGTGAAATTTTTAAGGGGTTAAAGAACGTAGTGTTCTTTCAAGATGACATTTTGATTTTTGGTAATTCGGTGGCCGATCCTAATCATGTCCTTAAGAATGTTTTGCATAGGATTTGGGACACTGGACTTACCTTGCGTAGGGAGAAGTGTTCCTTCCATGTTCAAGACATTGAATACTTGGGCCATGAAATTTCGGCTAACGGGGTTAAACCAAAGAGAGATCTCCTTGAGGCAATACGTTCTGCCCCTTGTCCTGGTGATAAGGACCAATTACGTTCATTCATGGGTTTGATTGAATATTATTCGAAATTTGTGGAGAAATGTTCTGAAAAAACCTTACTTTTGAGAGCTTTGTTAAAAAAAGGTTGTAAATTTGTTTGGGGGCCCGAACTTGAAATGTGTGTAATAAGCCCAATGAGCCACAGGTATACTTAAAAGATGAGTGCTTTATTGTTACTATCTTAGATGGATGTAAGTAACAAGCATAAGTATCATAGGTAAGTAAGCCCAAAGGGAGATCCCCACCAGGAACAGCTAGCGGCAAGGAAGCTGTTCCTGGTGGGGCTCTCCCTTTGGGCTTACTTACCTATGATACTTATGCATGTTACTTACATCCATCTAAGATAGTAACAATAAAGCACTCATCTTTTAAGTATACCTGTGGCTCATTGGGCTTATTACAATGTGTTTTAACAACATCAAAGAAGCTATTTGTAGTGCAAAGGTCCTTGCACCTTTTGATACAAACAAAGTCTCCACTTTGTTGGTGGATGCAAGTGCAAGTGGGCTCGGTGCTGTTCTTTTACAAACACATAGGGATGGGGGAGAGGCCTATTGCATTTGCATTGCGCACTCTCTCAATGTGAACAGAATTATTCTGTCATTGAGAAGGAAGCCTTGGCGGCTGCTTGGGGTGCTCACCATTTTCGTCCTTATTTGTGGGGTACGCGGTTTAATCTAAAGACTGATCATAAACCTCTTACCCGAATTCTTTCCCCTGGTGGTGCAGCCTGTAGTTCTCCAAGGTTGGGGAGGCTAGCTTCCAAGCTTCAAGAATATCATTTTAAGATCTCTCACATTCAAGGTTGGAAGAATTTTCAAGCAGATTGCTTGTCTAGACTTGCTGTCATGTGTAATGTTGGGTCTAATGCTGGTTTTAGCCTTGAGGGTGTGGAGGAAAATATCGCATGGCATAATGATGTCCTTTTTCTTGGTGAGAGTTCCTTTTCACGTGTTGATTGGCTTGAAGCTATGTCTAGAGACAGTGTTTTGCAAGAAGTTATCCAGTTAATCAAACTGGGTTCGCGTAGGAAGAGTTGTGTGCATGTTTCTGTTTGTCCTTTCTTAAAGATTATTGATGATCTGTCTGTCTGTGAGGACAATGTGGTGATGCGTGGGGACAGATTTGTTCCTCCTGTTGATCTAAGGCCTAAGCTCATTTCTTTAGCACATGAGGGCCATCTTGGCCAAACTTTAACCTAACAAAGGCTTAAGTTGAACTTTTGGTGGCCTGGAATGGTCTCTATCGTTTCTTCCATAGTCTTTCCTGAATCTTTATTTGAGCATTGAACAATTAATTGATCCCTTATAAGTTCGTTGTTCATAGCACCGAACCCTCAGACCATTTCCAGGTCTCAAAGATGTCGTAGACCACCCTTGTATCTAAATGATTACTGTTGTGATTAGTTTCATGTTTAATGAGAAGAGGTGTGTTCCTTTCATCGCTTTACATTTAGTTTTTTAGCTTGTTTCTGCTTTAGTTTTCTTTCTTTGTTTTGTTTTCCATTCCTTGGTTCTTATTTTGTTTTGTTTTCAACGAGAGAAGATGTGTTGTATATTATTCCTACCTTTGTTTCCATGCTTTCCCTTTGTTTTGCCTTATGTCACATATTCCAGAATGTAGGTGGTACTCTACTACAGAGTGGCAGCCAATAAGCTCTCTCCACAGCGCAAAATATATGACCTTTTGGAGCCTGAACGGCTCAAAAGCTACTGAATGGATTTACACCAAATCATAAAAAAAGTACTCTTCCTGGACCCTATCTAGCTTTCTGACAAATATGGTGTAAATCTATTCAGCCGTTTGGGCATTAGCTGTGTCTAAAGTTCATATGGAAAAATGAAAGGGCAAAACTTGCTTGACCAAATTGTGTTATCCTAGGCAAATACATAATTTCACCGAACATCGTTATTGGTCGTTATCACATATGAGAACAGCTTCAAATTCTTGAGTTCAGGATATGCAATCTACAAAAAAACTAGTGTTTGATTTAATAGCCTATTCAGTTATCCCATCTTTAAAAATAATCTAGGCCATGTATACTGCATACATGACAACCAATTTGCCTCTTTTTTCACTTATAGCATTGTTCGAATTAACTAATCTGATAAGGTAAAACTCTTCTGCATGTTAAAAAAATACATTTTCTTGAATCTTGAAGACAACTTATATTCTAACTTGTTGTTTGTAGCACGATTTACATGTCAGATATTTTGAGAACTGGTCTCGTAATACACACTTGGAGCCAGAGCCAACCTTGGGTTAATCTCTCCATAGTATTGATGGCTAGCCCACCTCTACTCACTCCTCTCTCTGCTGTAGGCTGCAGACCGTTGTTAATTTGTTCTTCCTCCCCTTCCATAACAAAGAGCATCCATTCCTCCCCTTCCACAACAAAGAGCATCCACTCCTAAGTCTATTTCATGATGTCTCGAGCGTTTTGCCAGCGAAAGAAACAAGCAATGACTAGGAAGGGGAGGAGTGGTGGACACGAGGGAGGATGGGTGAAGTAGCAGCAAGAGACAGCATGGGAGTGTACTATGCGTTCCGGTCTTGCCCCTAAAACGGATATGTCAATTACAAAGCACCCCTAAAGCTCTCTTGAACAAACTGTACTCCTCAGTTCCAGGATCCCTTCAACCGCCAAGCATGTCATCACTATAACAATGCGAACACTACTTCCTAGGGTGTATCCCACCCAAACAAGCTCCTGGAATATTAGGCTGTGCTGCTTTCAATCCATCCGAAGACCCTGCACCAGCCACAGAACATTACGATGTGCTTACCCACCCTCCATCCATGATCCATACACCCTGCGGGCTGTGACATGACATCCCTGCACCCCATCGAGACACCCTGCAGGCAGGCACCCTCCATGGACCGCGCGGGCTGTGATGACACCTCCTTGCACCCCCCACCCCCATGCTGGCTGTAGACTGCCCCCTTGCACAGGACATGGGGACATGCACAGAGCAGTTAGGCCCAAGGACCAGGACACCACGATGTCTTATCTTACCATGCACAGTGGCTGCCTGCGTCTTCTTACCACCTGCACCCCGTCCACTCAACGGGCCAGGACACCAGCTACTCCTTGGCACCCCGTCCACTCACCGAGCCCAAGCTGCAGCATCCCTCTGCACCCTGCCTTCCCCCCTGCAGGCTGTTACTCTGCCCTCCACAGCCGCTGCCCCTCACCTTCATCTCTCTCTCGCAGAAAGTGTCTCTGGTCCGGGGAGGGCTGCACAGATGTAATGCCCATCTCAGAGGAGAGAGCTAATCACCCCCTCCGCGTCCTCATTACCACACCTGCTGGGCCCACCATGCCCCCACACACTGACACATCAGCCGTACATTGTCCCAGCCAGCAGTGCTCCGGGGGCTGCAGCCTAATGAGAGGGGATTAGCCGGGCCCCTCGCACTATAAAAGCCATACCAGCTCGGGACACGGGGACTCTTGGGTTCAAGTAAGGGGACGGGTCCTCTCCAGCTCTGCGCATTTCATCCATTTTCAAGCCGCACTGACGCACGATGCGCGCAGCCGTTCCCAGGTGCCCATGGTATTTGCCAGGCCTGATGCTCTTGCTCTCTCTGGGGACTTCAAGGGGCTCTACGTGGACATGCCTAGCGCCTCTTCCAGGTGCACGCCATCCCCCGGAACATGGCGCTGTGCTACGACATCGGGTATACCGAGATGAGGATCCCCAACCTGCTGGAGCACGAGAGCATGGGAGCGAGGGGGAGACCTCAGAGGCTGGGACCAATCCCAGCGCGGCCCCACGATAACGTAGTGGGAGTCGCCGCAGGCGAGAGCCAATCCCAACGCGGCAGGCCGATGCCGCTGTCGCAATCCCTGGGGGCAGGAACCAACCACAGCGCTGCACACCGATGATGTAAGCCCCGTCCTTATCAGACTGTGGGACGTGTTTTTGTTGAGTGACACGGAGATAAAGACAGCAAAAACACGCCCCTCAATCCGAAATGAACGGGGCTTAAAGTGAGTGACACAGCTCTTCTCCAATGGCTGGCCGCCGTTTAGGAAGCCAGCCAATGGAGAAGAGCTAGCTCGTTTACCTACCTACTAGAAGACATAAGATCTCGCTAGTGAGACTGCGCATGCGCAGCCTACGCTAGCCGAGACCTAAAAATCATACTTGTCACCTTGACTTTAAGTAGGAGGAAAAAAATTGGAGAATCTCCGCAACGGACATGGCAAAACGAAGTGTAACTATTACTGTGGTTTGTTGAAGGTGTAGTGGTCTTCAGTATGTCACTATCACCCGCTCACTTATAAGAACTGCATTTTCATTAACTTCCACCATGTTGCTTCTTAAGGCACTGTGTATCTCCTTCTCAAGCTTTTTGATATAATCTCCGTTACATCTGCCTCACTGCTCTGTTTTCTCTGCAGAGGGGCCAACAACGGGATGCACGGTATTCTGAACATCTTTCTGACCCACTGAAAGGTACTGTGAAAAGCTTACACATCAGCCTCAACTCCGAAGCTCTCCACTATGCCCCATTATAAACTCCCATCTATAACCGGAGTTTGCATGGACATAAAAATTCCAGCATATAACAAAATTCCACCATGTAAAGAGCTGCCTTGAGGTATCAGAACTGACATACAACGACTAGGCTTGTGTGTATTAATGCATTTTTGTTACACTATCTACTTTACAATAGGCCTGCCCACTGGTGGAAATACGGGCTTGTGTATGTAAAAAGTGCAACACTTAATCAGGTCTATGTGATACAACAGACCAAGTTAAAAGTGATATAATTAACGTATTTTTGAAGTTGGTAGCTTGCATCGTAATTTCTTTGTATTCGTATTTAGAAACCGATTCCAATGTCAAGTAGTCTAACATTACAAATTCATCTATTGTAATTTTGGGTACAATATGGCGCACTTCCCATGATTATTTAAACAAGGCATTGCCCCTTTTACCATACCGGTCTTCTTGTAGGCGTGCACCCCACAATCAAGTCACAAGTAGAGGTTCCTGATGCAGATTTTGAATTAGGGACACACAATTTTAGATTAAAGGATTTCGAGCAAAAGCTCCTAATAATGTCAAAGTCAGAGGCCAGTACCTTTTAAACGTGACTTTGACAGCCCAAGTCGAGCAGTTCCCAGCCACAGACACGCTTTGCCCCATTTGGGACTCACCAGTGTGATGAGAATACTTTCACCAGTGGTTCCAGCTTTATGGTGGATCAGCAGATAGTAGCACCACTGAATAGTGGTATAATGGATCTGTCCACAAGTGAGGGTACACTGATTGGGTTACTGAACAGATTTAATAAGAAAGTGTGTAATGTGGAGTTCAAGATCCACAGACCTAGCAACCATTGAGGTTTTGGATTCTGTGAAGGAGGCCAGGCTGGGGAGACGGGACTCAGGGGTGGAGGGGAAACCAGACTTGGGGCTGCAGGGGTAGAAAGGGCAGAAGGAGAAATTTAAGTTGAAGAAAAACAAACAAACACTATGCCAAAAGCCTGTACTTCTACCTGGCCAAGATCACCCTGATGATGCAGAACTTCACGGAGAAAAGGCCCTGCCCTCACCACGTCTTCAACAAAGCCGACACTGTCATCGCACCCCACCTGCGGGACATCATCAACACCTCATTAGACACCGCCACCTTCCCCGAGAGCTGGAAGCACGCCGAACTCAGCGCTCTACTCAAGAAACCTACAGCAGACCCCACCGAACTCAAGAATTACCGCCCCATCTCTCTACTCCCGTTCCCAGCCAAAGTCATCGAGAAGACCGTCAACAAACAGCTGGCCGCCTTCCTCGAGACGAATGGATCCCTCGACCCATCGCAGTCCGGATTCCGTGCCAACCACAGCACCGAGACCGCCCTCATCGCCGCCACTGACGACATCCGAGCCCTGATGGACAACGGAGAAACAGCGGCCCTCATCTTCCTAGACCTCTCCGCAGCTTTCGACACGGTCTGCCACCGCACCCTAGTGCAGCGCCTCAGCAACGTCGGAATCTAGGAGAAGGCACTGGAATGGATCGTCTCCTTCCTCGACGGAAGAACACAGAGAGTCCGCCTACCACCGTACAAGTCAGAGGCCACCGAAGTCATCTGCGGCGTCCCGCAAGGATCCTCGCTGAGCCCTACTCTCTTCAACGTCTACATGAGCCCCCTCGCGGCCATTGCGCGCCAACACAACCTCAACATAATCTCCTACGCCGACGACACCCAGCTGATCCTCTCCCTGACCAACGACCCCGCCGCCGCCAGAGCCAACCTGCACGAAGGGATGAAAGAGGTAGCCGAGTGGATGACGACGAGCCGCCTGAAACTGAACTCAGATAAGATGGAGGTCCTCATCCTGGGCTCCTCGCCCTCCGCCTGGGATGACTCCTGGTGGCCCCCCGCCCTGGGCACCGCACCCAAACCGACGAACCACGCACGCAACCTGGGCTTCATCCTGGACTCCTCCCTCTCCATGACCAGGCAAGTCAACGCCGTCTCCTCGTCGTGCTTCAACATCCTGCGCATGCTTCGGAAGATCTTCTGGTGGATCCCCACGGAGACCAGGAAGACCGTCACCCAGGCCCTCGTCACCAGCCGACTGGACTACGGCAACGCACTCTACGCCGGAACCACCGCCAAGATCCAGAAGAGACTCCAGCGCATCTAGAATGCCTCAGCCAGACTCATCCTCGACATCCCACGACACTGCCACATCTCCGGACACCTAAGAGACCTGCACTGGCTCCCGGTCAACAAGAGAATCACCTTCCACCTCCTTACCCACGCACACAAAGCTCTCCACGATCAAGGCCCGAGCTACCTCAACAACCGCATCAACTTCTACGCTCCCAAACGCCACCTCCGATCTGCCAGCCACGCCCTCGCCGCCGTCCCACGCATCCGTAGAGCCACTGCAGGAGGAAGGTCCTTCTCCTACCTGGCCGCCAAGACCTGGAACTCCCTCCCGGCCGACCTGCGCCTGACCCAAGACCACCTCTCCTTCAGGAAGAAGCTCAAGACCTGGCTGTTCGAGCAGTAGCGGCACCCCCCTCCCCCCCCCAAGCGCCTCGAGACCCTACGGGTAGGTAGTGCGCTCTATAAATTTCTTTGATTGATTGATGCTCTTCCACGCAAGACATCCCCCCCCCCCCTCCAGCCCCCACCCCCAAATCTTTGTTAGTCCTGTATGACTTGTTGCCATTGGGCTCACTTTAAGGAATGTTTTCTTGTTGCAAGCTGTTGAAGCACATACCACCACCCCAATCCCATATTCCTTGGCCATACAGGCTGCATTACCCAGCTCTAACCCCTCCAGGTCATTGTCACCAAGACAACACTTTAACTTCAGTAAAATCTTATAATGGTACCTGCGTCAAATTCCAGTCCTTTTCTACATCTGGGGTATAGGTGCCTCTAGAGTGAACAATTCATGTGATGATGGTGTCTATCTACATTGCAAAACTGTCACAAGATCAAATAAAATGGAGTTATATGTTCATGTACCACATGGCGGCGGTGTTGTCCGTGAACACCTGCACTACCTTCCCCTTGGCGGAGGGAAGAAATGCTTTCAATGGCAACCGAACCGCTCGGAGCTCCAACAAATTTGTAGAGCTCCTACTCCGCCGGAGACCAGTGTCCCCTGATCTCCACCTTCCCAGATGGCCGCCCAAACCCAGAAGTGACGCATCTGTCACGACTGGGAGATCTGGTTGGGGAAGGGGTCTGCCGTTGACCCAATTGCTTTTTGTCAACCATCACTGCAGATCTTTTGCAGTTCCTTTCGAGATATGAACCATGTCGTTGAGATTTCCCCAATGCTGTGCCCATTGGAACATCAAGTCCTAATGCAGAGCTTGCATATGCTATCTTGTGTGTCTTACCAACAGTATACAGGAGGCCATGTGGCCTAACAACCTCAGAGTCAGTCTCACCGAAATCGAGGATAGCGGTTGAAATATCAGAATCATAGCCTGAATATCCTGGACTTGGTGCTCTGGTGGTTAAGCCCGAAACTGCACTGTGCCCAGAACAGCTCAGATGAAAGGGAGTGTGTGAGAAGGAGTCAGGTGTTACTTTGGCACTGTGAGACGTCGGTCCGAAGACCCCTACCTGGAGACCACCCTCCCCCTCACCTACCTTATCCGACACCAGCGGGCCAAAACGCCATAACAGAGACAGGAATCGGAACACCAGCCATCACAAACGAAACCCCGCCCTTCTCTCTCCCACAGGAACCAACCCGAGTAACAGGTCCGGCGGAACCATATCACGCTGACCCCGGAAGTCCCGCCCCAAAGGCAGCGCCAGCACAGGATAAAACCAGAGAACAAGCACAACAGGTCGTCGGAGTTTCGTGGCAGGACCCTCTGGCTGGAGAAGGAGAGCAGACGTGCGAGGAAGTAGTGTGGACAGAAGAGTGGTGGAGTCCCAAGGAGGTGGCTGGAGAGCGTCCGTAACTCACTGGAGAGTTACGGCGGACCGCGTGAGTGCCTTTAACCTTCTTTTTCCCTACTCATTAGGAGTCCGTGTTAAAGTCCCTGTAAATAACCCCTCTCTCCATAGTCTCACCACCCCTACACTGTATAATACGTATATAGCACCTAACACTAAAACCCCGTCCGCTACTCTCACGTCCCGCCTCGACACCCTCTCTATTACCCGACCTGTCTTCCCCATTCCCGGTACCCTCCTTTCCCGCACTGTCTCTTTCCGCCCCTTCGTGCACTGCCCGGGTGACGGTGGGCGTTTGTGCCTCGTTGACCTCTGGATAGGACTAACGGTCCCTTGTTTTTCTTCTCTTCCGGTCCTCCTTGGAATCTCCCCGTCATCGGAGCCATCCCTGGACTGTCGGAGGACACCGAGTAGCGGAGAAGAACCGAACCTGAGACCATCGCCAGGAGCCTCCCTTTCTGACTGTTGGAACTGTCATTACTGTACAACCGAAATAAAAGTCCAATATTGCCCACTACATACGACCTCCTCGCCTGCTTTTCCGGCCCGCTACACTCACTCCGCGACATCTGGTGTCAGAAGTGGGATCAGCTGGAGGCATGGAGGCCGTAGTGAAGAAGATGGCCGAATCCCAAGAACAATTCGGGAAACTGATGGAGCAGTTCCTGAAGACTGCTGAAGACGACAGAGGACAGCTTCACGATGTCCTGAAAGGACAAGGTGTAACCCATGAACAAACCATGGCAAAGCTAACGGATGCCCTGGGCCAACAAAGACCGGTAACTTCTCTCCCTTCCGTTGTCCTCCAAAAGTATGTCCCTGGGGAGGACCCGGACTATTTCTTCACGAACTTTGAAAGGATAGCCCAAGCAGCTAATTGGCCTGTGGACCGTTGGGGCCAATATCTGGGTCCACTCCTCACCGGTGACCTCCAAGCCGCCTATCAACAGGCCAACATCCAGGGTAACACCCCATATGCGGACATTAAACGGTGTATATTGGAACGTCTTGGCATCGATGACGATACCTATAGGGTGAAACTACGCCAGGCCAGGAAAAAGCCCCAGGAGAATCCGAGGGCCCTCTCCTTCAGGATCAGAGATCTCGCAAACCGATGGCTGCGGCCTGAGACCTCCACCAAGGATAATATTTTAGAGAAAATATATCTGGAGCAATTCCTTAACTCTTTACACCCGGCCACGCAGCGCTGGGTGAGACAGCACTCCACCCTGGAGACCGCCATTGAGATCGCTTCTGCCTATAGCCGGGCCCAAGAACTCCAACGGGGGAAGGACGACCAACCCCACAGGCCCCTGCCTGCTGTGACCACTCGCCCAAACCGCCCTCACTAGATCCGCCGACCGGAACTAACCCCCCTTTTTCCCTCCCCGGTAGTGTTCCGAACCCATACTCCTGGACCCCAGTGTTATTCCTGTGGAGGGTTCGGACACATCGCCCGGATGTGCCCGCAGAAGGAGGAGCCCATGGAGGTCGGGTTTGTCAGAAACTATTTGTGTACCCCTCCTGGGCCTACACCCCCGCCGTTCCACTGTCCTGTATCCATCAACGGACAACAACTCATGGCCCTGGCCGACACCGGTTGTCGTCAGAGCGTTCTAAGACCACAAGACCTTGCACGGCCGCTCAGTAATCCTACGGGGGTAGTAGCCATACAATGCGTACATGGGGACACCAAACAATACCCCACGACTCAAGTACGAGTCCAACACTCCAAAGACCCAGGCACTTCTCTCACTGTAGGTCTTGTTCCCGCTCTCCCAGAAACAGCTATTCTAGGTAGCGACTATCCAGGACTACCTACAAAAGACCTCTGACTCCCTGACCCAATGGTGGAAAGACGCTCCTTACCCTGAACAACCCGATCCAGTGCCCGCTCCCAAACCCCACAAACCTAGAAGTCAGAAAAGGAGAGAGAAGAAAGAGCACGTCAGTGCTTATCCCGCCATCACTGAAGAACACCCTTGGCAGACCGACCGAGAGTTCAGGGCTGCTCAACAGGAAGATCCACTCCTTCAGGAAGCCTGGGGACGAGCCCTTGATCACGAAGACCCCTTACAAGTAGGTCCTTACTTCTTTAAGAAAAATGGTTTGCTATACCGAAAAGGGGGTCCCCAACAAAATGCACAGTTGCTCATCCCCGGTCCCTTCCAAGATAAAGTTCTCTTCCTGGCTCACAGTCATCTTCTAGGGGGTCATTTCGGGGACGAGAAAACCAGCCAAACCGTCTTGGAGAAATTCTATTGGCCAGGGGTGTATCAAAGGATCAAGAAATACTGTCGAGAATGCATAGTATGCCAGAAGAACAGTCGTCATAGACCACCCCGGGTCCCTTTACAACCCCTCCCTATCATAGATGTTCCCTTCAGCCGCATAGGGATGGACATAATCGGACCCCTCTTACCCTCCCGTAGTGGGTGTCGCTATGCGCTGGTCATAGTCGACTATGCCACCCGCTTTCCGGAGGCCATACCACTACGCCAACCCACTACCCAGACAATAGCAAAGGCCCTGATTTCCTTGTTTTCTCGGGTTGGGTTCCCCCGGGAAATACTTACCGACCAGGGCACACCTTTTGTTTCTGCTCTTATGAAACGTGTATGTTCAGAACTGGGTATCAAAAAAATTCGAACCTCTGCATATCACCCGCAAACGGACGGACTCGTAGAGCGATATAACGCGACATTGAAGCAGACGCTGAAAAAACTCCTAGGCCTAGAAGCGAGAAGATGGGAAGATATGCTTCCTTTGGCCTTATTCGCGATTCGCTGTAAAACGCAGAGCAGCACCGGATATTCCCCATTTGAGTTGCTGTACGGGCGTCCCCCTTGTACCCTGCTAGACATGGCACAGGAGGCATGGGAAGCTGAACCGGACCGCACTCGTCCGCTTCCCGAATATCTGGAAAACCTAAAAACCCACCTGTCTATGATCCGAGACATAGTCAGACAAAACCTAGAGACCGCTCAGGACAACCAAAAGAGGCAATATGACAAGGGCACTCGTAGCCGGGTATTTTCGGTTAATGACTTAGTTCTCCTCATGATGCCCTCGTCAGACCAAAAACTTCTGGGACAGTGGCAAGGGCCCTATACCATCCTTCGGCCGTTGACACCCGTTAAATACGAGGTTGAACTGGACCTCCCAAATCTTTCACGTCAACTTGCTAAAAAAATGGGAAGGACCTCGTCCAGTGATGTCAGGAACCTGTACAAGCCTCCTCTTCTCTTTTGACCCCTGTCTTGACCCGGAATTAAACCCTGTACAAATCCAGGAAATAAGACACACCTTGGAATCCCTGAAAAACGTCTTCTCCTCCTCCCCTGGTCGAACCAGTGTCACTGAACATACGATTGAAACGGAACCCGGGAAAGTTGTCCGCCTGAGGCCTTATAGAGTACCAGAGGCTCGCCGGACAGTTATCCGACAAGAAATAGAAGCCATGCAACAGATGGGAATAATAGAGCCCTCAGTCAGCGAGTGGAACTCCCCTATCGTACTGGTACCAAAACCTGACGGGTCGGTCCGTTTCTGTATCGACTTCCGGGAAGTCAACAAGGTGTCTAAGTTCGATACCTACCCCTTGCCCCGGGTGGACGAAATGATCGAAAAGATAGGAAAGGCGAAGTATATTTCGACCCTTGACCTATGTAAAGGGTACTGGCAGATACCTCTCCGGGAACAAGACAGAAAGAAGACTGCCTTCTCCACCCCTGATGGGTTATACCAATTCTTAGTCATGCCCTTTGGTCTTCATGGCGCCCCAGCAACTTTCCAACGCGCTATGAATCACGTCCTGAGACCCCATTCCCAGTACGCAGGCGCCTATCTAGACGACATCGTTATCTTTAGTGACAGCTGGCCCCAACACTTGAGGCATCTTTCCAGAGTCGTCGCCTCCTTAGGCTCATATGGATTCGCCATCAATCCAGCCAAAACCACTTTAGCGGCGAAAACTGTGAAATACCTGGGGTTTCTTCTGGGGGACGGTTTGATAAGGCCCCAAGAAAGCAAAACCGCGGCCATCCGGTCCCTTCCCTTTCCCCGGACCAATAAGGACCTTCAAGCCTTCCTGGGGCTTCTCGGGTATTACAGGCGATTTGTCCCCAATTTTTCCCAGAGAGCTGCAGCCCTTACGGGCCTGTTAAAAAAATCCAACCGGTCCGATGAGATGCTCCGAAATCCCTCACACGAAGCCTGGCATGCATTCACCGACTTAAAGGACGCATTGACCTCAGGTCCAGTATTGGTACCCCCTGACTATTCGCTGCCTTTCATCCTGCAAACGGATACTTCCGACTATGGGTTAGGGGCCGTGTTGTCCCAGAAAGATGCCCTGGGTAACGAACGTCCCATACTCTATGTGAGTTGCAAATTGTTCCCCAGAGAAATACAATATGCAGTGGTGGAAAAAGAAGCCTTGGCCATAAAATGGGCAGTGGACAGTCTACGGTACTGCTTAGAAGGCAGAGACTTTGTCCTCTACACAGACCACGCCCCTCTTGAGTGGATGGCCCGGAACAAAGGTCAGAACGACCGGGTCCTGCGCTGGTTTCTGTCCCTCCAGCCCTTCCATTTCCAAACAAAACATCGTAAGGGCACAGACCAGGGTAATGCCGATTTCCTTTCCCGGTACCCACATTCTCCCTCCACTACAGGAAGGACAGCTAGGGGAAGGGGATGTGAGACGTCGGTCCGAAGACCCCTACCTTTAGACCACCCTCCCCCTCACCTACCTTATCCGACACCAGCGGGACTGAACCCCTGCAGCCAAAACGCCATAACAGAGACAGGAATCGGAACACCAGCCATCACAAACGAAACCCCGCCCTTCTCTCTCCCACAGGAACCAACCCGAGTAACAGGTCCGGCGGAACCATATCACGCTGACCCCGGAAGTCCCGCCCCAAAGGCAGCGCCAGCACAGGATAAAACCAGAGAACAAGCACAACAGGTCGTCGGAGTTTCGTGGCAGGACCCTCTGGCTGGAGACGGAGAAGGAGAGCAGACGTGCGAGGAAGAAGTGTGGACAGAAGAGTGGTGGAGTCCCAAGGAGGTGGCTCGAGAGCGGCCGTAACTCACTGGAGAGTTACGGCGGACCGCGTGAGTGCCTTTAACCTTCTTTTTCCCTACTCATTAGGAGTCCGTGTTAAAGTCCCTGTAAATAACCCCTCTCTCCATAGTCTCACCACCCCTACACTGTATAATACGTATATAGCACCTAACACTAAAACCCCGTCCGCTACTCTCACGTCCCGCCTCGACACCCTCTCTATTACCCGACCTGTCTTCCCCATTCCCGGTACCCTCCTTTCCCGCACTGTCTCTTTCCGCCCCTTCGTGCACTGCCCGGGTGACGGTGGGCGTTTGTGCCTCGTTGACCTCTGGATAGGACTAACGGTCCCTTGTTTTTCTTCTCTTCCGGTCCTCCTTGGAATCTCCCCGTCATCGGAGCCATCCCTGGACTGTCGGAGGACACCGAGTAGCGGAGAAGAACCGAACCTGAGACCATCGCCAGGAGCCTCCCTTTCTGACTGTTGGAACTGTCATTACTGTACAACCGAAATAAAAGTCCAATATTGTCCACTACATACGACCTCCTCGCCTGCTTTTCCGGCCCGCTACACTCACTCCGCGACAGGCACGTTTATAGAGAACCCCAGCGAATGCAGGAGGTTCGCCAAATGTAAAGGACGAGGATGCCTTCAATGGCCAGTCATCGAGGTAGGGGGAAGATCGACACCCCTAACTTGCGCAGATGAGCTACGACCACCGCCATCACCTTGGTGAACACCAGAGGGGCACTGGTAAGGGCGAAGGGGAGCACAGTAAACTCAAAGTGCTCACGGCCTACCTTGAACCGCAGGTAACGCCTGTGGCCGGGCAGGATGGGAATGTGAAAATATGCATCCTGCAGGTCTAGAGCAGACAAGACCTGAGCCAGAGGAAGCATTGTGAATTTCTCCTTTTTGAGGAAGAGATAGACGGTCCGAAGATCTAAAATGGGCCACAGCCCCTTGTTCTTCTTTGGAATCAGAAGGAAGCAAGAATAACAGCCACTGCCTACTTCTGAAAATGGGACCCTTTCTATAGCTCCCTTGGCCAAAAGAGCCGTAACTTCCTCTTAGATCAATATTTAATGATCCTCCGTCAGCCGTTCCTGACTTGGCAGAATATTAGGCGGAAAAGAAAGGAAAGGTAGAGAATAGCCCTCCTGGATGATCTGCAAGACCCACTTGTCCAATGTTATGGCTCTCTAGTGGGGAAATGATGACAAATTCTTTCCCCAACTGGAGCAGTGTGGTCCCGCAGAATTAGTCTAGGAGTGCTTAGAGGCTGCTGCTGCTGTGGGCAGTGTGGTAGACGACTTCTGGCTTACATTCAGAGATCGAAATGCACCGTGTACATGTACGGCTTGGGCAGTCTGTGCGGGACAGTGGCTGGGGTAGAGCTGACGTGGCTGCAAACCCTTTCTGTTTCAACGAAAGGAAGACTGGCCACGAGGAGTGGAGGAAAG
>NW_028248900.1:0-140343 GCF_964263255.1 Lissotriton vulgaris | reverse complement strand
TAGCTCTAACACTGATGATCCACCTACAAATGTGAACTGACGTTCAAAAATAAAACATTTGAAAACGGACCATTTTCCACATTTCTGAAGCATGACGTAATGGGGGGGTGTTATCTCTTTTGTCGAAAATCAGCCGTTTTTGCTCGAACATTAAATGCCTCCAAATGGTATTTAATTAACTTCCCGAGCCCCTGGAAGCATGAAAATCACTTTAAACATGCTAATTTTAGCTCTAACACTGATGATCCACCTACAAATGTGAACTGACGTTCAAAAATAAAACATTTGAAAACGGACCATTTTCCACATTTCTGAAGCATGACGTAATGGGGGGGTGTTATCTCTTTTGTCGAAAATCAGCCGTTTTTGCTCGAACATTAAATGCCTTCAAATGGTATTTAATTAACTTCCCGAGCCCCTGGAAGCATGAAAATCACTTTAAACATGCTAATTTTAGCTCTAACACTGATGATCCACCTACAAATGTGAACTGACGTTCAAAAATAAAACATTTGAAAACGGACCATTTTCCACATTTCTGAAGCATGACGTAATGGGGGGGTGTTATCTCTTTTGTCGAAAATCAGCCGTTTTTGCTCGAACATTAAATGCCTCCAAATGGTATTTAATTAACTTCCCGAGCCCCTGGAAGCATGAAAATCACTTTAAACATGCTAATTTTAGCTCTAACACTGATGATCCACCTACAAATGTGAACTGACGTTCAAAAATAAAACATTTGAAAACGGACCATTTTCCACATTTCTGAAGCATGACGTAATGGGGGGGTGTTATCTCTTTTGTCGAAAATCAGCCGTTTTTGCTCGAACATTAAATGCCTCCAAATGGTATTTAATTAACTTCCCGAGCCCCTGGAAGCATGAAAATCACTTTAAACATGCTAATTTTAGCTCTAACACTGATGATCCACCTACAAATGTGAACTGACGTTCAAAAATAAAACATTTGAAAACGGACCATTTTCCACATTTCTGAAGCATGACGTAATGGGGGGGTGTTATCTCTTTTGTCGAAAATCAGCCGTTTTTGCTCGAACATTAAATGCCTCCAAATGGTATTTAATTAACTTCCCGAGCCCCTGGAAGCATGAAAATCACTTTAAACATGCTAATTTTAGCTCTAACACTGATGATCCACCTACAAATGTGAACTGACGTTCAAAAATAAAACATTTGAAAACGGACCATTTTCCACATTTCTGAAGCATGACGTAATGGGGGGGTGTTATCTCTTTTGTCGAAAATCAGCCGTTTTTGCTCGAACATTAAATGCCTCCAAATGGTATTTAATTAACTTCCCGAGCCCCTGGAAGCATGAAAATCACTTTAAACATGCTAATTTTAGCTCTAACACTGATGATCCACCTACAAATGTGAACTGACGTTCAAAAATAAAACATTTGAAAACGGACCATTTTCCACATTTCTGAAGCATGACGTAATGGGGGGGTGTTATCTCTTTTGTCGAAAATCAGCCGTTTTTGCTCGAACATTAAATGCCTCCAAATGGTATTTAATTAACTTCCCGAGCCCCTGGAAGCATGAAAATCACTTTAAACATGCTAATTTTAGCTCTAACACTGATGATCCACCTACAAATGTGAACTGACGTTCAAAAATAAAACATTTGAAAACGGACCATTTTCCACATTTCTGAAGCATGACGTAATGGGGGGGTGTTATCTCTTTTGTCGAAAATCAGCCGTTTTTGCTCGAACATTAAATGCCTCCAAATGGTATTTAATTAACTTCCCGAGCCCCTGGAAGCATGAAAATCACTTTAAACATGCTAATTTTAGCTCTAACACTGATGATCCACCTACAAATGTGAACTGACGTTCAAAAATAAAACATTTGAAAACGGACCATTTTCCACATTTCTGAAGCATGACGTAATGGGGGGGTGTTATCTCTTTTGTCGAAAATCAGCCGTTTTTGCTCGAACATTAAATGCCTCCAAATGGTATTTAATTAACTTCCCGAGCCCCTGGAAGCATGAAAATCACTTTAAACATGCTAATTTTAGCTCTAACACTGATGATCCACCTACAAATGTGAACTGACGTTCAAAAATAAAACATTTGAAAACGGACCATTTTCCACATTTCTGAAGCATGACGTAATGGGGGGGGTTATCTCTTTTGTCGAAAATCAGCCGTTTTTGCTCGAACATTAAATGCCTCCAAATGGTATTTAATTAACTTCCCGAGCCCCTGGAAGCATGAAAATCACTTTAAACATGCTAATTTTAGCTCTAACACTGATGATCCACCTACAAATGTGAACTGACGTTCAAAAATAAAACATTTGAAAACGGACCATTTTCCACATTTCTGAAGCATGACGTAATGGGGGGGTGTTATCTCTTTTGTCGAAAATCAGCCGTTTTTGCTCGAACATTAAATGCCTCCAAATGGTATTTAATTAACTTCCCGAGCCCCTGGAAGCATGAAAATCACTTTAAACATGCTAATTTTAGCTCTAACACTGATGATCCACCTACAAATGTGAACTGACGTTCAAAAATAAAACATTTGAAAACGGACCATTTTCCACATTTCTGAAGCATGACGTAATGGGGGGGGTGTTATCTCTTTTGTCGAAAATCAGCCGTTTTTGCTCGAACATTAAATGCCTCCAAATGGTATTTAATTAACTTCCCGAGCCCCTGGAAGCATGAAAATCACTTTAAACATGCTAATTTTAGCTCTAACACTGATGATCCACCTACAAATGTGAACTGACGTTCAAAAATAAAACATTTGAAAACGGACCATTTTCCACATTTCTGAAGCATGACGTAATGGGGGGGTGTTATCTCTTTTGTCGAAAATCAGCCGTTTTTGCTCGAACATTAAATGCCTCCAAATGGTATTTAATTAACTTCCCGAGCCCCTGGAAGCATGAAAATCACTTTAAACATGCTAATTTTAGCTCTAACACTGATGATCCACCTACAAATGTGAACTGACGTTCAAAAATAAAACATTTGAAAACGGACCATTTTCCACATTTCTGAAGCATGACGTAATGGGGGGGTGTTATCTCTTTTGTCGAAAATCAGCCGTTTTTGCTCGAACATTAAATGCCTCCAAATGGTATTTAATTAACTTCCCGAGCCCCTGGAAGCATGAAAATCACTTTAAACATGCTAATTTTAGCTCTAACACTGATGATCCACCTACAAATGTGAACTGACGTTCAAAAATAAAACATTTGAAAACTGACCATTTTCCACATTTCTGAAGCATGACGTAATGGGGGGGTGTTATCTCTTTTGTCGAAAATCAGCCGTTTTTGCTCGAACATTAAATGCCTCCAAATGGTATTTAATTAACTTCCCGAGCCCCTGGAAGCATGAAAATCACTTTAAACATGCTAATTTTAGCTCTAACACTGATGATCCACCTACAAATGTGAACTGACGTTCAAAAATAAAACATTTGAAAACGGACCATTTTCCACATTTCTGAAGCATGACGTAATGGGGGGGTATTATCTCTTTTGTCGAAAATCAGCCGTTTTTGCTCGAACATTAAATGCCTCCAAATGGTATTTAATTAACTTCCCGAGCCCCTGGAAGCATGAAAATCACTTTAAACATGCTCATTTTAGCTCTAACACTGATGATCCACCTACAAATGTGAACTGACGTTCAAAAATAAAACATTTGAAAACGGACCATTTTCCACATTTCTGAAGCATGACGTAATGGGGGGGTGTTATCTCTTTTGTCGAAAATCAGCCGTTTTTGCTCGAACATTAAATGCCTCCAAATGGTATTTAATTAACTTCCCGAGCCCCTGGAAGCATGAAAATCACTTTAAACATGCTAATTTTAGCTCTAACACTGATGATCCACCTACAAATGTGAACTGACGTTCAAAAATAAAACATTTGAAAACGGACCATTTTCCACATTTCTGAAGCATGACGTAATGGGGGGGTGTTATCTCTTTTGTCGAAAATCAGCCGTTTTTGCTCGAACATTAAATGCCTCCAAATGGTATTTAATTAACTTCCCGAGCCCCTGGAAGCATGAAAATCACTTTAAACATGCTAATTTTAGCTCTAACACTGATGATCCACCTACAAATGTGAACTGACGTTCAAAAATAAAACATTTGAAAACGGACCATTTTCCACATTTCTGAAGCATGACGTAATGGGGGGGTGTTATCTCTTTTGTCGAAAATCAGCAGTTTTTGCTCGAACATTAAATGCCTCCAAATGGTATTTAATTAACTTCCCGAGCCCCTGGAAGCATGAAAATCACTTTAAACATGCTAATTTTAGCTCTAACACTGATGATCCACCTACAAATGTGAACTGACGTTCAAAAATAAAACATTTGAAAACGGACCATTTTCCACATTTCTGAAGCATGACGTAATGGGGGGTGTTATCTCTTTTGTCGAAAATCTGCAGTTTTTGCTCGAACATTAAATGCCTCCAAATGGTATTTAATTAACTTCCCGAGCCCCTGGAAGCATGAAAATCACTTTAAACATGCAAATTTTAGCTCTAACACTGATGATCCACCTACAAATGTGAACTGACGTTCAAAAATAAAACATTTGAAAACGGACCATTTTCCACATTTCTGAAGCATGACGTAATGGGGGGGTGTTATCTCTTTTGTCGAAAATCAGCCGTTTTTGCTCGAACATTAAATGCCTCCAAATGGTATTTAATTAACTTCCCGAGCCCCTGGAAGCATGAAAATCACTTTAAACATGCTAATTTTAGCTCTAACACTGATGATCCACCTACAAATGTGAACTGACGTTCAAAAATAAAACATTTGAAAACGGACCATTTTCCACATTTCTGAAGCATGACGTAATGGGGGGGTGTTATCTCTTTTGTCGAAAATCAGCCGTTTTTGCTCGAACATTAAATGCCTCCAAATGGTATTTAATTAACTTCCCGAGCCCCTGGAAGCATGAAAATCACTTTAAACATGCTAATTTTAGCTCTAACACTGATGATCCACCTACAAATGTGAACTGACGTTCAAAAATAAAACATTTGAAAACGGACCATTTTCCACATTTCTGAAGCATGACGTAATGGGGGGGTGTTATCTCTTTTGTCGAAAATCAGCCGTTTTTGCTCGAACATTAAATGCCTCCAAATGGTATTTAATTAACTTCCCGAGCCCCTGGAAGCATGAAAATCACTTTAAACATGCTAATTTTAGCTCTAACACTGATGATCCACCTACAAATGTGAACTGACGTTCAAAAATAAAACATTTGAAAACGGACCATTTTCCACATTTCTGAAGCATGACGTAATGGGGGGGTGTTATCTCTTTTGTCGAAAATCAGCCGTTTTTGCTCGAACATTAAATGCCTCCAAATGGTATTTAATTAACTTCCCGAGCCCCTGGAAGCATGAAAATCACTTTAAACATGCTAATTTTAGCTCTAACACTGATGATCCACCTACAAATGTGAACTGACGTTCAAAAATAAAACATTTGAAAACGGACCATTTTCCACATTTCTGAAGCATGACGTAATGGGGGGGTGTTATCTCTTTTGTCGAAAATCAGCCGTTTTTGCTCGAACATTAAATGCCTCCAAATGGTATTTAATTAACTTCCCGAGCCCCTGGAAGCATGAAAATCACTTTAAACATGCTAATTTTAGCTCTAACACCGATGATCCACCTACAAATGTGAACTGACGTTCAAAAATAAAACATTTGAAAACGGACCATTTTCCACATTTCTGAAGCATGACGTAATGGGGGGGTGTTATCTCTTTTGTCGAAAATCAGCCGTTTTTGCTCGAACATTAAATGCCTCCAAATGGTATTTAATTAACTTCCCGGGGTGAAGAAACCCTTTTTGAGAACTCAGAGTGAGTAAATTGGCCATTTTCATGCACTTTTAACCATTCCATAAATCTTGTGTTTTGGGCCCCTGGAAGCATGAAAATCACTTTAAACATGCTAATTTTAGCTCTAACACTGATGATCCACCTACAAATGTGAACTGACGTTCAAAAATAAAACATTTGAAAACGGACCATTTTCCACATTTCTGAAGCATGACGTAATGGGGGGGTGTTATCTCTTTTGTCGAAAATCAGCCGTTTTTGCTCGAACATTAAATGCCTCCAAATGGTATTTAATTAACTTCCCGGGGTGAAGAAACCCTTTTTGAGAACTCAGAGTGAGTAAATTGGCCATTTTCATGCACTTTTAACCATTCCATAAATCTTGTGTTTTGGGCCCCTGGAAGCATGAAAATCACTTTAAACATGCTAATTTTAGCTCTAACACTGATGATCCACCTACAAATGTGAACTGACGTTCAAAAATAAAACATTTGAAAACGGACCATTTTCCACATTTCTGAAGCATGACGTAATGGGGGGGTGTTATCTCTTTTGTCGAAAATCAGCCGTTTTTGCTCGAACATTAAATGCCTCCAAATGGTATTTAATTAACTTCCCGGGGTGAAGAAACCCTTTTTGAGAACTCAGAGTGAGTAAATTGGCCATTTTCATGCACTTTTAACCATTCCATAAATCTTGTGTTTTGGGCCCCTGGAAGCATGAAAATCACTTTAAACATGCTAATTTTAGCTCTAACACTGATGATCCACCTACAAATGTGAACTGACGTTCAAAAATAAAACATTTGAAAACGGACCATTTTCCACATTTCTGAAGCATGACGTAATGGGGGGGTGTTATCTCTTTTGTCGAAAATCAGCCGTTTTTGCTCGAACATTAAATGCCTCCAAATGGTATTTAATTAACTTCCCGAGCCCCTGGAAGCATGAAAATCACTTTAAACATGCTAATTTTAGCTCTAACACTGATGATCCACCTACAAATGTGAACTGACGTTCAAAAATAAAACATTTGAAAACGGACCATTTTCCACATTTCTGAAGCATGACGTAATGGGGGGGTGTTATCTCTTTTGTCGAAAATCAGCCGTTTTTGCTCGAACATTAAATGCCTCCAAATGGTATTTAATTAACTTCCCGAGCCCCTGGAAGCATGAAAATCACTTTAAACATGCTAATTTTAGCTCTAACACTGATGATCCACCTACAAATGTGAACTGACGTTCAAAAATAAAACATTTGAAAACGGACCATTTTCCACATTTCTGAAGCATGACGTAATGGGGGGGTGTTATCTCTTTTGTCCAAAATCAGCCGTTTTTGCTCAAACATTAAATGCCTCCAAATGGTATTTAATTAACTTCCCGAGCCCCTGGAAGCATGAAAATCACTTTAAACATGCTAATTTTAGCTCTAACACTGATGATCCACCTACAAATGTGAACTGACGTTCAAAAATAAAACATTTGAAAACGGACCATTTTCCACATTTCTGAAGCATGACGTAATGGGGGGGTGTTATCTCTTTTGTCGAAAATCAGCCGTTTTTGCTCGAACATTAAATGCCTCCAAATGGTATTTAATTAACTTCCCGAGCCCCTGGAAGCATGAAAATCACTTTAAACATGCTAATTTTAGCTCTAACACTGATGATCCACCTACAAATGTGAACTGACGTTCAAAAATAAAACATTTGAAAACGGACCATTTTCCACATTTCTGAAGCATGACGTAATGGGGGGGTGTTATCTCTTTTGTCGAAAATCAGCCGTTTTTGCTCGAACATTAAATGCCTCCAAATAGTATTTAATTAACTTCCCGAGCCCCCGGAAGCATGAAAATCACTTTAAACATGCTAATTTTAGCTCTAACACTGATGATCCACCTACAAATGTGAACTGACGTTCAAAAATAAAACATTTGAAAACGGACCATTTTCCACATTTCTGAAGCATGACGTAATGGGGGGGTGTTATCTCTTTTGTCGAAAATCAGCCGTTTTTGCTCGAACATTAAATGCCTCCAAATGGTATTTAATTAACTTCCCGAGCCCCCGGAAGCATGAAAATCACTTTAAACATGCTAATTTTAGCTCTAACACTGATGATCCACCTACAAATGTGAACTGACGTTCAAAAATAAAACATTTGAAAACGGACCATTTTCCACATTTCTGAAGCATGACGTAATGGGGGGGTGTTATCTCTTTTGTCGAAAATCAGCCGTTTTTGCTCGAACATTAAATGCCTCCAAATGGTATTTAATTAACTTCCCGGGGTGAAGAAACCCTTTTTGAGAACTCAGAGTGAGTAAATTGGCCATTTTCATGCACTTTTAACCATTCCATAAATCTTGTGTTTTGGGCCCCTGGAAGCATGAAAATCACTTTAAACATGCTAATTTTAGCTCTAACACTGATGATCCACCTACAAATGTGAACTGACGTTCAAAAATAAAACATTTGAAAACGGACCATTTTCCACATTTCTGAAGCATGACGTAATGGGGGGGTGTTATCTCTTTTGTCGAAAATCAGCCGTTTTTGCTCGAACATTAAATGCCTCCAAATGGTATTTAATTAACTTCCCGAGCCCCTGGAAGCATGAAAATCACTTTAAACATGCTAATTTTAGCTCTAACACTGATGATCCACCTACAAATGTGAACTGACGTTCAAAAATAAAACATTTGAAAACGGACCATTTTCCACATTTCTGAAGCATGACGTAATGGGGGGGTGTTATCTCTTTTGTCGAAAATCAGCCGTTTTTGCTCGAACATTAAATGCCTCCAAATGGTATTTAATTAACTTCCCGAGCCCCTGGAAGCATGAAAATCACTTTAAACATGCTAATTTTAGCTCTAACACTGATGATCCACCTACAAATGTGAACTGACGTTCAAAAATAAAACATTTGAAAACGGACCATTTTCCACATTTCTGAAGCATGACGTAATGGGGGGGTGTTATCTCTTTTGTCGAAAATCAGCCGTTTTTGCTCGAACATTAAATGCCTCCAAATGGTATTTAATTAACTTCCCGAGCCCCTGGAAGCATGAAAATCACTTTAAACATGCTAATTTTAGCTCTAACACTGATGATCCACCTACAAATGTGAACTGACGTTCAAAAATAAAACATTTGAAAACGGACCATTTTCCACATTTCTGAAGCATGACGTAATGGGGGGGTGTTATCTCTTTTGTCGAAAATCAGCCGTTTTTGCTCGAACATTAAATGCCTCCAAATGGTATTTAATTAACTTCCCGAGCCCCTGGAAGCATGAAAATCACTTTAAACATGCTAATTTTAGCTCTAACACTGATGATCCACCTACAAATGTGAACTGACGTTCAAAAATAAAACATTTGAAAACGGACCATTTTCCACATTTCTGAAGCATGACGTAATGGGGGGGTGTTATCTCTTTTGTCGAAAATCAGCCGTTTTTGCTCGAACATTAAATGCCTCCAAATGGTATTTAATTAACTTCCCGAGCCCCTGGAAGCATGAAAATCACTTTAAACATGCTAATTTTAGCTCTAACACTGATGATCCACCTACAAATGTGAACTGACGTTCAAAAATAAAACATTTGAAAACGGACCATTTTCCACATTTCTGAAGCATGAGGTAATGGGGGGGTGTTATCTCTTTTGTCGAAAATCAGCCGTTTTTGCTCGAACATTAAATGCCTCCAAATGGTATTTAATTAACTTCCCGAGCCCCTGGAAGCATGAAAATCACTTTAAACATGCTAATTTTAGCTCTAACACTGATGATCCACCTACAAATGTGAACTGACGTTCAAAAATAAAACATTTGAAAACGGACCATTTTCCACATTTCTGAAGCATGACGTAATGGGGGGGTGTTATCTCTTTTGTCGAAAATCAGCCGTTTTTGCTCGAACATTAAATGCCTCCAAATGGTATTTAATTAACTTCCCGAGCCCCTGGAAGCATGAAAATCACTTTAAACATGCTAATTTTAGCTCTAACACTGATGATCCACCTACAAATGTGAACTGACGTTCAAAAATAAAACATTTGAAAACGGACCATTTTCCACATTTCTGAAGCATGACGTAATGGGGGGGTGTTATCTCTTTTGTCGAAAATCAGCCGTTTTTGCTCGAACATTAAATGCCTCCAAATGGTATTTAATTAACTTCCCGAGCCCCTGGAAGCATGAAAATCACTTTAAACATGCTAATTTTAGCTCTAACACTGATGATCCACCTACAAATGTGAACTGACGTTCAAAAATAAAACATTTGAAAACGGACCATTTTCCACATTTCTGAAGCATGACGTAATGGGGGGGTGTTATCTCTTTTGTCGAAAATCAGCCGTTTTTGCTCAAACATTAAATGCCTCCAAATGGTATTTAATTAACTTCCCGAGCCCCTGGAAGCATGAAAATCACTTTAAACATGCTAATTTTAGCTCTAACACTGATGATCCACCTACAAATGTGAACTGACGTTCAAAAATAAAACATTTGAAAACGGACCATTTTCCACATTTCTGAAGCATGACGTAATGGGGGGGTGTATCTCTTTTGTCGAAAATCAGCCGTTTTTGCTCGAACATTAAATGCCTCCAAATGGTATTTAATTAACTTCCCGAGCCCCTGGAAGCATGAAAATCACTTTAAACATGCTAATTTTAGCTCTAACACTGATGATCCACCTACAAATGTGAACTGACGTTCAAAAATAAAACATTTGAAAACGGACCATTTTCCACATTTCTGAAGCATGACGTAATGGGGGGGTGTTATCTCTTTTGTCGAAAATCAGCCGTTTTTGCTCGAACATTAAATGCCTCCAAATGGTATTTAATTAACTTCCCGAGCCCCTGGAAGCATGAAAATCACTTTAAACATGCTAATTTTAGCTCTAACACTGATGATCCACCTACAAATGTGAACTGACGTTCAAAAATAAAACATTTGAAAACGGACCATTTTCCACATTTCTGAAGCATGACGTAATGGGGGGGTGTTATCTCTTTTGTCGAAAATCAGCCGTTTTTGCTCGAACATTAAATGCCTCCAAATGGTATTTAATTAACTTCCCGAGCCCCTGGAAGCATGAAAATCACTTTAAACATGCTAATTTTAGCTCTAACACTGATGATCCACCTACAAATGTGAACTGACGTTCAAAAATAAAACATTTGAAAACGGACCATTTTCCACATTTCTGAAGCATGACGTAATGGGGGGTGTTATCTCTTTTGTCGAAAATCAGCCGTTTTTGCTCGAACATTAAATGCCTCCAAATGGTATTTAATTAACTTCCCGAGCCCCTGGAAGCATGAAAATCACTTTAAACATGCTAATTTTAGCTCTAACACTGATGATCCACCTACAAATGTGAACTGACGTTCAAAAATAAAACATTTGAAAACGGACCATTTTCCACATTTCTGAAGCATGACGTAATGGGGGGGTGTTATCTCTTTTGTCGAAAATCAGCCGTTTTTGCTCGAACATTAAATGCCTCCAAATGGTATTTAATTAACTTCCCGAGCCCCTGGAAGCATGAAAATCACTTTAAACATGCTAATTTTAGCTCTAACACTGATGATCCACCTACAAATGTGAACTGACGTTCAAAAATAAAACATTTGAAAACGGACCATTTTCCACATTTCTGAAGCATGACGTAATGGGGGGGTGTTATCTCTTTTGTCGAAAATCAGCCGTTTTTGCTCGAACATTAAATGCCTCCAAATGGTATTTAATTAACTTCCCGAGCCCCTGGAAGCATGAAAATCACTTTAAACATGCTAATTTTAGCTCTAACACTGATGATCCACCTACAAATGTGAACTGACGTTCAAAAATAAAACATTTGAAAACGGACCATTTTCCACATTTCTGAAGCATGACGTAATGGGGGGGTGTTATCTCTTTTGTCGAAAATCAGCCGTTTTTGCTCGAACATTAAATGCCTCCAAATGGTATTTAATTAACTTCCCGAGCCCCTGGAAGCATGAAAATCACTTTAAACATGCTAATTTTAGCTCTAACACTGATGATCCACCTACAAATGTGAACTGACGTTCAAAAATAAAACATTTGAAAACGGACCATTTTCCACATTTCTGAAGCATGACGTAATGGGGGGGTGTTATCTCTTTTGTCGAAAATCAGCCGTTTTTGCTCGAACATTAAATGCCTCCAAATGGTATTTAATTAACTTCCCGAGCCCCTGGAAGCATGAAAATCACTTTAAACATGCTAATTTTAGCTCTAACACTGATGATCCACCTACAAATGTGAACTGACGTTCAAAAATAAAACATTTGAAAATGGACCATTTTCCACATTTCTGAAGCATGACGTAATGGGGGGGTGTTATCTCTTTTGTCGAAAATCAGCCGTTTTTGCTCGAACATTAAATGCCTCCAAATGGTATTTAATTAACTTCCCGAGCCCCTGGAAGCATGAAAATCACTTTAAACATGCTAATTTTAGCTCTAACACTGATGATCCACCTACAAATGTGAACTGACGTTCAAAAATAAAACATTTGAAAACGGACCATTTTCCACATTTCTGAAGCATGACGTAATGGGGGGGTGTTATCTCTTTTGTCGAAAATCAGCCGTTTTTGCTCGAACATTAAATGCCTCCAAATGGTATTTAATTAACTTCCCGAGCCCCTGGAAGCATGAAAATCACTTTAAACATGCTAATTTTAGCTCTAACACTGATGATCCACCTACAAATGTGAACTGACGTTCAAAAATAAAACATTTGAAAACGGACCATTTTCCACATTTCTGAAGCATGACGTAATGGGGGGGTGTTATCTCTTTTGTCGAAAATCAGCCGTTTTTGCTCGAACATTAAATGCCTCCAAATGGTATTTAATTAACTTCCCGAGCCCCTGGAAGCATGAAAATCACTTTAAACATGCTAATTTTAGCTCTAACACTGATGATCCACCTACAAATGTGAACTGACGTTCAAAAATAAAACATTTGAAAACGGACCATTTTCCACATTTCTGAAGCATGACGTAATGGGGGGGTGTTATCTCTTTTGCCGAAAATCAGCCGTTTTTGCTCGAACATTAAATGCCTCCAAATGGTATTTAATTAACTTCCCGAGCCCCTGGAAGCATGAAAATCACTTTAAACATGCTAATTTTAGCTCTAACACTGATGATCCACCTACAAATGTGAACTGACGTTCAAAAATAAAACATTTGAAAACGGACCATTTTCCACATTTCTGAAGCATGACGTAATGGGGGGGTGTTATCTCTTTTGTCGAAAATCAGCCGTTTTTGCTCGAACATTAAATGCCTCCAAATGGTATTTAATTAACTTCCCGGGGTGAAGAAACCCTTTTTGAGAACTCAGAGTGAGTAAATTGGCCATTTTCATGCACTTTTAACCATTCCATAAATCTTGTGTTTTGGGCCCCTGGAAGCATGAAAATCACTTTAAACATGCTAATTTTAGCTCTAACACTGATGATCCACCTACAAATGTGAACTGACGTTCAAAAATAAAACATTTGAAAACGGACCATTTTCCACATTTCTGAAGCATGACGTAATGGGGGGGTGTAATCTCTTTTGTCGAAAATCAGCCGTTTTTGCTCGAACATTAAATGCCTCCAAATGGTATTTAATTAACTTCCCGAGCCCCTGGAAGCATGAAAATCACTTTAAACATGCTAATTTTAGCTCTAACACTGATGATCCACCTACAAATGTGAACTGACGTTCAAAAATAAAACATTTGAAAACGGACCATTTTCCACATTTCTGAAGCATGACGTAATGGGGGGGTGTTATCTCTTTTGTCGAAAATCAGCCGTTTTTGCTCGAACATTAAATGCCTCCAAGTGGTATTTAATTAACTTCCCGAGCCCCTGGAAGCATGAAAATCACTTTAAACATGCTAATTTTAGCTCTAACACTGATGATCCACCTACAAATGTGAACTGACGTTCAAAAATAAAACATTTGAAAACGGACCATTTTCCACATTTCTGAAGCATGACGTAATGGGGGGGTGTTATCTCTTTTGTCGAAAATCAGCCGTTTTTGCTCGAACATTAAATGCCTCCAAATGGTATTTAATTAACTTCCCGGGGTGAAGAAACCCTTTTTGAGAACTCAGAGTGAGTAAATTGGCCATTTTCATGCACTTTTAACCATTCCATAAATCTTGTGTTTTGGGCCCCTGGAAGCATGAAAATCACTTTAAACATGCTAATTTTAGCTCTAACACTGATGATCCACCTACAAATGTGAACTGACGTTCAAAAATAAAACATTTGAAAACGGACCATTTTCCACATTTCTGAAGCATGACGTAATGGGGGGGTGTTATCTCTTTTGTCGAAAATCAGCCGTTTTTGCTCGAACATTAAATGCCTCCAAATGGTATTTAATTAACTTCCCGAGCCCCTGGAAGCATGAAAATCACTTTAAACATGCTAATTTTAGCTCTAACACTGATGATCCACCTACAAATGTGAACTGACGTTCAAAAATAAAACATTTGAAAACGGACCATTTTCCACATTTCTGAAGCATGACGTAATGGGGGGGTGTTATCTCTTTTGTCGAAAATCAGCCGTTTTTGCTCGAACATTAAATGCCTCCAAATGGTATTTAATTAACTTCCCGAGCCCCTGGAAGCATGAAAATCACTTTAAACATGCTAATTTTAGCTCTAACACTGATGATCCACCTACAAATGTGAACTGACGTTCAAAAATAAAACATTTGAAAACGGACCATTTTCCACATTTCTGAAGCATGACGTAATGGGGGGGTGTTATCTCTTTTGTCGAAAATCAGCCGTTTTTGCTCGAACATTAAATGCCTCCAAATGGTATTTAATTAACTTCCCGAGCCCCTGGAAGCATGAAAATCACTTTAAACATGCTAATTTTAGCTCTAACACTAATGATCCACCTACAAATGTGAACTGACGTTCAAAAATAAAACATTTGAAAACGGACCATTTTCCACATTTCTGAAGCATGACGTAATGGGGGGGTGTTATCTCTTTTGTCGAAAATCAGCCATTTTTGCTCGAACATTAAATGCCTCCAAATGGTATTTAATTAACTTCCCGGGGTGAAGAAACCCTTTTTGAGAACTCAGAGTGAGTAAATTGGCCATTTTCATGCACTTTTAACCATTCCATAAATCTTGTGTTTTGGGCCCCTGGAAGCATGAAAATCACTTTAAACATGCTAATTTTAGCTCTAACACTGATGATCCACCTACAAATGTGAACTGACGTTCAAAAATAAAACATTTGAAAACGGACCATTTTCCACATTTCTGAAGCATGACGTAATGGGGGGGTGTTATCTCTTTTGTCGAAAATCAGCCGTTTTTGCTCGAACATTAAATGCCTCCAAATGGTATTTAATTAACTTCCCGGGGTGAAGAAACCCTTTTTGAGAACTCAGAGTGAGTAAATTGGCCATTTTCATGCACTTTTAACCATTCCATAAATCTTGTGTTTTGGGCCCCTGGAAGCATGAAAATCACTTTAAACATGCTAATTTTAGCTCTAACACTGATGATCCACCTACAAATGTGAACTGACGTTCAAAAATAAAACATTTGAAAACGGACCATTTTCCACATTTCTGAAGCATGACGTAATGGGGGGGTGTTATCTCTTTTGTCGAAAATCAGCCGTTTTTGCTCGAACATTAAATGCCTCCAAATGGTATTTAATTAACTTCCCGAGCCCCTGGAAGCATGAAAATCACTTTAAACATGCTAATTTTAGCTCTAACACTGATGATCCACCTACAAATGTGAACTGACGTTCAAAAATAAAACATTTGAAAACGGACCATTTTCCACATTTCTGAAGCATGACGTAATGGGGGGGTGTTATCTCTTTTGTCGAAAATCAGCCGTTTTTGCTCGAACATTAAATGCCTCCAAATGGTATTTAATTAACTTCCCGAGCCCCTGGAAGCATGAAAATCACTTTAAACATGCTAATTTTAGCTCTAACACTGATGATCCACCTACAAATGTGAACTGACGTTCATAAATAAAACATTTGAAAACGGACCATTTTCCACATTTCTGAAGCATGACGTAATGGGGGGGTGTTATCTCTTTTGTCGAAAATCAGCCGTTTTTGCTCGAACATTAAATGCCTCCAAATGGTATTTAATTAACTTCCCGGGGTGAAGAAACCCTTTTTGAGAACTCAGAGTGAGTAAATTGGCCATTTTCATGCACTTTTAACCATTCCATAAATCTTGTGTTTTGGGCCCCTGGAAGCATGAAAATCACTTTAAACATGCTAATTTTAGCTCTAACACTGATGATCCACCTACAAATGTGAACTGACGTTCAAAAATAAAACATTTGAAAACGGACCATTTTCCACATTTCTGAAGCATGACGTAATGGGGGGGTGTTATCTCTTTTGTCGAAAATCAGCCGTTTTTGCTCGAACATTAAATGCCTCCAAATGGTATTTAATTAACTTCCCGAGCCCCTGGAAGCATGAAAATCACTTTAAACATGCTAATTTTAGCTCTAACACTGATGATCCACCTACAAATGTGAACTGACGTTCAAAAATAAAACATTTGAAAACGGACCATTTTCCACATTTCTGAAGCATGACGTAATGGGGGGGTGTTATCTCTTTTGTCGAAAATCAGCCGTTTTTGCTCGAACATTAAATGCCTCCAAATGGTATTTAATTAACTTCCCGAGCCCCTGGAAGCATGAAAATCACTTTAAACATGCTAATTTTAGCTCTAACACTGATGATCCACCTACAAATGTGAACTGACGTTCAAAAATAAAACATTTGAAAACGGACCATTTTCCACATTTCTGAAGCATGACGTAATGGGGGGGTGTTATCTCTTTTGTCGAAAATCAGCCGTTTTTGCTCGAACATTAAATGCCTCCAAATGGTATTTAATTAACTTCCCGGGGTGAAGAAACCCTTTTTGAGAACTCAGAGTGAGTAAATTGGCCATTTTCATGCACTTTTAACCATTCCATAAATCTTGTGTTTTGGGCCCCTGGAAGCATGAAAATCACTTTAAACATGCTAATTTTAGCTCTAACACTGATGATCCACCTACAAATGTGAACTGACGTTCAAAAATAAAACATTTGAAAACGGACCATTTTCCACATTTCTGAAGCATGACGTAATGGGGGGGTGTTATCTCTTTTGTCGAAAATCAGCCGTTTTTGCTCGAACATTAAATGCCTCCAAATGGTATTTAATTAACTTCCCGGGGTGAAGAAACCCTTTTTAAGAACTCAGAGTGAGTAAATTGGCCATTTTCATGCACTTTTAACCATTCCATAAATCTTGTGTTTTGGGCCCCTGGAAGCATGAAAATCACTTTAAACATGCTAATTTTAGCTCTAACACTGATGATCCACCTACAAATGTGAACTGACGTTCAAAAATAAAACATTTGAAAACGGACCATTTTCCACATTTCTGAAGCATGACGTAATGGGGGGTGTTATCTCTTTTGTCGAAAATCAGCCGTTTTTGCTCGAACATTAAATGCCTCCAAATGGTATTTAATTAACTTCCCGGGGTGAAGAAACCCTTTTTGAGAACTCAGAGTGAGTAAATTGGCCATTTTCATGCACTTTTAACCATTCCATAAATCTTGTGTTTTGGGCCCCTGGAAGCATGAAAATCACTTTAAACATGCTAATTTTAGCTCTAACACTGATGATCCACCTACAAATGTGAACTGACGTTCAAAAATAAAACATTTGAAAACGGACCATTTTCCACATTTCTGAAGCATGACGTAATGGGGGGGTGTTATCTCTTTTGTCGAAAATCAGCCGTTTTTGCTCGAACATTAAATGCCTCCAAATGGTATTTAATTAACTTCCCGGGGTGAAGAAACCCTTTTTGAGAACTCAGAGTGAGTAAATTGGCCATTTTCATGCACTTTTAACAATTCCATAAATCTTGTGTTTTGGGCCCCTGGAAGCATGAAAATCACTTTAAACATGCTAATTTTAGCTCTAACACTGATGATCCACCTACAAATGTGAACTGACGTTCAAAAATAAAACATTTGAAAACGGACCATTTTCCACATTTCTGAAGCATGACGTAATGGGGGGGTGTTATCTCTTTTGTCGAAAATCAGCCGTTTTTGCTCGAACATTAAATGCCTCCAAATGGTATTTAATTAACTTCCCGAGCCCCTGGAAGCATGAAAATCACTTTAAACATGCTAATTTTAGCTCTAACACTGATGATCCACCTACAAATGTGAACTGACGTTCAAAAATAAAACATTTGAAAACGGACCATTTTCCACATTTCTGAAGCATGACGTAATGGGGGGGTGTTATCTCTTTTGTCGAAAATCAGCCGTTTTTGCTCGAACATTAAATGCCTCCAAATGGTATTTAATTAACTTCCCGAGCCCCTGGAAGCATGAAAATCACTTTAAACATGCTAATTTTAGCTCTAACACTGATGATCCACCTACAAATGTGAACTGACGTTCAAAAATAAAACATTTGAAAACGGACCATTTTCCACATTTCTGAAGCATGACGTAATGGGGGGGTGTTATCTCTTTTGTCGAAAATCAGCCGTTTTTGCTCGAACATTAAATGCCTCCAAATGGTATTTAATTAACTTCCCGGGGTGAAGAAACCCTTTTTGAGAACTCAGAGTGAGTAAATTGGCCATTTTCATGCACTTTTAACCATTCCATAAATCTTGTGTTTTGGGCCCCTGGAAGCATGAAAATCACTTTAAACATGCTAATTTTAGCTCTAACACTGATGATCCACCTACAAATGTGAACTGACGTTCAAAAATAAAACATTTGAAAACGGACCATTTTCCACATTTCTGAAGCATGACGTAATGGGGGGGTGTTATCTCTTTTGTCGAAAATCAGCCGTTTTTGCTCGAACATTAAATGCCTCCAAATGGTATTTAATTAACTTCCCGAGCCCCTGGAAGCATGAAAATCACTTTAAACATGCTAATTTTAGCTCTAACACTGATGATCCACCTACAAATGTGAACTGACGTTCAAAAATAAAACATTTGAAAACGGACCATTTTCCACATTTCTGAAGCATGACGTAATGGGGGGGTGTTATCTCTTTTGTCGAAAATCAGCCGTTTTTGCTCGAACATTAAATGCCTCCAAATGGTATTTAATTAACTTCCCGAGCCCCTGGAAGCATGAAAATCACTTTAAACATGCTAATTTTAGCTCTAACACTGATGATCCACCTACAAATGTGAACTGACGTTCAAAAATAAAACATTTGAAAACGGACCATTTTCCACATTTCTGAAGCATGACGTAATGGGGGGGTGTTATCTCTTTTGTCGAAAATCAGCCGTTTTTGCTCGAACATTAAATGCCTCCAAATGGTATTTAATTAACTTCCCGGGGTGAAGAAACCCTTTTTGAGAACTCAGAGTGAGTAAATTGGCCATTTTCATGCA
Organism: Lissotriton vulgaris; assembly: GCF_964263255.1. NCBI lineage: Eukaryota > Metazoa > Chordata > Amphibia > Caudata > Salamandridae > Lissotriton > Lissotriton vulgaris. The sequence continues at coordinate 120,954 of NW_028248900.1, read as the reverse complement.
CTTTTAACCATTCCATAAATCTTGTGTTTTGGGCCCCTGGAAGCATGAAAATCACTTTAAACATGCTAATTTTAGCTCTAACACTGATGATCCACCTACAAATGTGAACTGACGTTCAAAAATAAAACATTTGAAAACGGACCATTTTCCACATTTCTGAAGCATGACGTAATGGGGGGGTGTTATCTCTTTTGTCGAAAATCAGCCGTTTTTGCTCGAACATTAAATGCCTCCAAATGGTATTTAATTAACTTCCCGGGGTGAAGAAACCCTTTTTAAGAACTCAGAGTGAGTAAATTGGCCATTTTCATGCACTTTTAACCATTCCATAAATCTTGTGTTTTGGGCCCCTGGAAGCATGAAAATCACTTTAAACATGCTAATTTTAGCTCTAACACTGATGATCCACCTACAAATGTGAACTGACGTTCAAAAATAAAACATTTGAAAACGGACCATTTTCCACATTTCTGAAGCATGACGTAATGGGGGGTGTTATCTCTTTTGTCGAAAATCAGCCGTTTTTGCTCGAACATTAAATGCCTCCAAATGGTATTTAATTAACTTCCCGGGGTGAAGAAACCCTTTTTGAGAACTCAGAGTGAGTAAATTGGCCATTTTCATGCACTTTTAACCATTCCATAAATCTTGTGTTTTGGGCCCCTGGAAGCATGAAAATCACTTTAAACATGCTAATTTTAGCTCTAACACTGATGATCCACCTACAAATGTGAACTGACGTTCAAAAATAAAACATTTGAAAACGGACCATTTTCCACATTTCTGAAGCATGACGTAATGGGGGGGTGTTATCTCTTTTGTCGAAAATCAGCCGTTTTTGCTCGAACATTAAATGCCTCCAAATGGTATTTAATTAACTTCCCGGGGTGAAGAAACCCTTTTTGAGAACTCAGAGTGAGTAAATTGGCCATTTTCATGCACTTTTAACCATTCCATAAATCTTGTGTTTTGGGCCCCTGGAAGCATGAAAATCACTTTAAACATGCTAATTTTAGCTCTAACACTGATGATCCACCTACAAATGTGAACTGACGTTCAAAAATAAAACATTTGAAAACGGACCATTTTCCACATTTCTGAAGCATGACGTAATGGGGGGGTGTTATCTCTTTTGTCGAAAATCAGCCGTTTTTGCTCGAACATTAAATGCCTCCAAATGGTATTTAATTAACTTCCCGAGCCCCTGGAAGCATGAAAATCACTTTAAACATGCTAATTTTAGCTCTAACACTGATGATCCACCTACAAATGTGAACTGACGTTCAAAAATAAAACATTTGAAAACGGACCATTTTCCACATTTCTGAAGCATGACGTAATGGGGGGGTGTTATCTCTTTTGTCGAAAATCAGCCGTTTTTGCTCGAACATTAAATGCCTCCAAATGGTATTTAATTAACTTCCCGAGCCCCTGGAAGCATGAAAATCACTTTAAACATGCTAATTTTAGCTCTAACACTGATGATCCACCTACAAATGTGAACTGACGTTCAAAAATAAAACATTTGAAAACGGACCATTTTCCACATTTCTGAAGCATGACGTAATGGGGGGGTGTTATCTCTTTTGTCGAAAATCAGCCGTTTTTGCTCGAACATTAAATGCCTCCAAATGGTATTTAATTAACTTCCCGGGGTGAAGAAACCCTTTTTGAGAACTCAGAGTGAGTAAATTGGCCATTTTCATGCACTTTTAACCATTCCATAAATCTTGTGTTTTGGGCCCCTGGAAGCATGAAAATCACTTTAAACATGCTAATTTTAGCTCTAACACTGATGATCCACCTACAAATGTGAACTGACGTTCAAAAATAAAACATTTGAAAACGGACCATTTTCCACATTTCTGAAGCATGACGTAATGGGGGGGTGTTATCTCTTTTGTCGAAAATCAGCCGTTTTTGCTCGAACATTAAATGCCTCCAAATGGTATTTAATTAACTTCCCGGGGTGAAGAAACCCTTTTTGAGAACTCAGAGTGAGTAAATTGGCCATTTTCATGCACTTTTAACCATTCCATAAATCTTGTGTTTTGGGCCCCTGGAAGCATGAAAATCACTTTAAACATGCTAATTTTAGCTCTAACACTGATGATCCACCTACAAATGTGAACTGACGTTCAAAAATAAAACATTTGAAAACGGACCATTTTCCACATTTCTGAAGCATGACGTAATGGGGGGTGTTATCTCTTTTGTCGAAAATCAGCCGTTTTTGCTCGAACATTAAATGCCTCCAAATGGTATTTAATTAACTTCCCGGGGTGAAGAAACCCTTTTTGAGAACTCAGAGTGAGTAAATTGGCCATTTTCATGCACTTTTAACCATTCCATAAATCTTGTGTTTTGGGCCCCTGGAAGCATGAAAATCACTTTAAACATGCTAATTTTAGCTCTAACACTGATGATCCACCTACAAATGTGAACTGACGTTCAAAAATAAAACATTTGAAAACGGACCATTTTCCACATTTCTGAAGCATGACGTAATGGGGGGGTGTTATCTCTTTTGTAGAAAATCAGCCGTTTTTGCTCGAACATTAAATGCCTCCAAATGGTATTTAATTAACTTCCTGGGGTGAAGAAACCCTTTTTGAGAACTCAGAGTGAGTAAATTGGCCATTTTCATGCACTTTTAACCATTCCATAAATCTTGTGTTTTGGGCCCCTGGAAGCATGAAAATCACTTTAAACATGCTAATTTTAGCTCTAACACTGATGATCCACCTACAAATGTGAACTGACGTTCAAAAATAAAACATTTGAAAACGGACCATTTTCCACATTTCTGAAGCATGACGTAATGGGGGGGTGTTATCTCTTTTGTCGAAAATCAGCCGTTTTTGCTCGAACATTAAATGCCTCCAAATGGTATTTAATTAACTTCCCGAGCCCCTGGAAGCATGAAAATCACTTTAAACATGCTAATTTTAGCTCTAACACTGATGATCCACCTACAAATGTGAACTGACGTTCAAAAATAAAACATTTGAAAACGGACCATTTTCCACATTTCTGAAGCATGACGTAATGGGGGGGTGTTATCTCTTTTGTCGAAAATCAGCCGTTTTTGCTCGAACATTAAATGCCTCCAAATGGTATTTAATTAACTTCCCGAGCCCCTGGAAGCATGAAAATCACTTTAAACATGCTAATTTTAGCTCTAACACTGATGATCCACCTACAAATGTGAACTGACGTTCAAAAATAAAACATTTGAAAACGGACCATTTTCCACATTTCTGAAGCATGACGTAATGGGGGGGTGTTATCTCTTTTGTCGAAAATCAGCCGTTTTTGCTCGAACATTAAATGCCTCCAAATGGTATTTAATTAACTTCCCGAGCCCCTGGAAGCATGAAAATCACTTTAAACATGCTAATTTTAGCTCTAACACTGATGATCCACCTACAAATGTGAACTGACGTTCAAAAATAAAACATTTGAAAACGGACCATTTTCCACATTTCTGAAGCATGACGTAATGGGGGGGTGTTATCTCTTTTGTCGAAAATCAGCCGTTTTTGCTCGAACATTAAATGCCTCCAAATGGTATTTAATTAACTTCCCGAGCCCCTGGAAGCATGAAAATCACTTTAAACATGCTAATTTTAGCTCTAACACTGATGATCCACCTACAAATGTGAACTGACGTTCAAAAATAAAACATTTGAAAACGGACCATTTTCCACATTTCTGAAGCATGACGTAATGGGGGGGTGTTATCTCTTTTGCCGAAAATCAGCCGTTTTTGCTCGAACATTAAATGCCTCCAAATGGTATTTAATTAACTTCCCGAGCCCCTGGAAGCATGAAAATCACTTTAAACATGCTAATTTTAGCTCTAACACTGATGATCCACCTACAAATGTGAACTGACGTTCAAAAATAAAACATTTGAAAACGGACCATTTTCCACATTTCTGAAGCATGACGTAATGGGGGGGTGTTATCTCTTTTGTCGAAAATCAGCCGTTTTTGCTCGAACATTAAATGCCTCCAAATGGTATTTAATTAACTTCCCGGGGTGAAGAAACCCTTTTTGAGAACTCAGAGTGAGTAAATTGGCCATTTTCATGCACTTTTAACCATTCCATAAATCTTGTGTTTTGGGCCCCTGGAAGCATGAAAATCACTTTAAACATGCTAATTTTAGCTCTAACACTGATGATCCACCTACAAATGTGAACTGACGTTCAAAAATAAAACATTTGAAAACGGACCATTTTCCACATTTCTGAAGCATGACGTAATGGGGGGGTGTAATCTCTTTTGTCGAAAATCAGCCGTTTTTGCTCGAACATTAAATGCCTCCAAATGGTATTTAATTAACTTCCCGAGCCCCTGGAAGCATGAAAATCACTTTAAACATGCTAATTTTAGCTCTAACACTGATGATCCACCTACAAATGTGAACTGACGTTCAAAAATAAAACATTTGAAAACGGACCATTTTCCACATTTCTGAAGCATGACGTAATGGGGGGGTGTTATCTCTTTTGTCGAAAATCAGCCGTTTTTGCTCGAACATTAAATGCCTCCAAGTGGTATTTAATTAACTTCCCGAGCCCCTGGAAGCATGAAAATCACTTTAAACATGCTAATTTTAGCTCTAACACTGATGATCCACCTACAAATGTGAACTGACGTTCAAAAATAAAACATTTGAAAACGGACCATTTTCCACATTTCTGAAGCATGACGTAATGGGGGGGTGTTATCTCTTTTGTCGAAAATCAGCCGTTTTTGCTCGAACATTAAATGCCTCCAAATGGTATTTAATTAACTTCCCGGGGTGAAGAAACCCTTTTTGAGAACTCAGAGTGAGTAAATTGGCCATTTTCATGCACTTTTAACCATTCCATAAATCTTGTGTTTTGGGCCCCTGGAAGCATGAAAATCACTTTAAACATGCTAATTTTAGCTCTAACACTGATGATCCACCTACAAATGTGAACTGACGTTCAAAAATAAAACATTTGAAAACGGACCATTTTCCACATTTCTGAAGCATGACGTAATGGGGGGGTGTTATCTCTTTTGTCGAAAATCAGCCGTTTTTGCTCGAACATTAAATGCCTCCAAATGGTATTTAATTAACTTCCCGAGCCCCTGGAAGCATGAAAATCACTTTAAACATGCTAATTTTAGCTCTAACACTGATGATCCACCTACAAATGTGAACTGACGTTCAAAAATAAAACATTTGAAAACGGACCATTTTCCACATTTCTGAAGCATGACGTAATGGGGGGGTGTTATCTCTTTTGTCGAAAATCAGCCGTTTTTGCTCGAACATTAAATGCCTCCAAATGGTATTTAATTAACTTCCCGAGCCCCTGGAAGCATGAAAATCACTTTAAACATGCTAATTTTAGCTCTAACACTGATGATCCACCTACAAATGTGAACTGACGTTCAAAAATAAAACATTTGAAAACGGACCATTTTCCACATTTCTGAAGCATGACGTAATGGGGGGGTGTTATCTCTTTTGTCGAAAATCAGCCGTTTTTGCTCGAACATTAAATGCCTCCAAATGGTATTTAATTAACTTCCCGAGCCCCTGGAAGCATGAAAATCACTTTAAACATGCTAATTTTAGCTCTAACACTAATGATCCACCTACAAATGTGAACTGACGTTCAAAAATAAAACATTTGAAAACGGACCATTTTCCACATTTCTGAAGCATGACGTAATGGGGGGGTGTTATCTCTTTTGTCGAAAATCAGCCATTTTTGCTCGAACATTAAATGCCTCCAAATGGTATTTAATTAACTTCCCGGGGTGAAGAAACCCTTTTTGAGAACTCAGAGTGAGTAAATTGGCCATTTTCATGCACTTTTAACCATTCCATAAATCTTGTGTTTTGGGCCCCTGGAAGCATGAAAATCACTTTAAACATGCTAATTTTAGCTCTAACACTGATGATCCACCTACAAATGTGAACTGACGTTCAAAAATAAAACATTTGAAAACGGACCATTTTCCACATTTCTGAAGCATGACGTAATGGGGGGGTGTTATCTCTTTTGTCGAAAATCAGCCGTTTTTGCTCGAACATTAAATGCCTCCAAATGGTATTTAATTAACTTCCCGGGGTGAAGAAACCCTTTTTGAGAACTCAGAGTGAGTAAATTGGCCATTTTCATGCACTTTTAACCATTCCATAAATCTTGTGTTTTGGGCCCCTGGAAGCATGAAAATCACTTTAAACATGCTAATTTTAGCTCTAACACTGATGATCCACCTACAAATGTGAACTGACGTTCAAAAATAAAACATTTGAAAACGGACCATTTTCCACATTTCTGAAGCATGACGTAATGGGGGGGTGTTATCTCTTTTGTCGAAAATCAGCCGTTTTTGCTCGAACATTAAATGCCTCCAAATGGTATTTAATTAACTTCCCGAGCCCCTGGAAGCATGAAAATCACTTTAAACATGCTAATTTTAGCTCTAACACTGATGATCCACCTACAAATGTGAACTGACGTTCAAAAATAAAACATTTGAAAACGGACCATTTTCCACATTTCTGAAGCATGACGTAATGGGGGGGTGTTATCTCTTTTGTCGAAAATCAGCCGTTTTTGCTCGAACATTAAATGCCTCCAAATGGTATTTAATTAACTTCCCGAGCCCCTGGAAGCATGAAAATCACTTTAAACATGCTAATTTTAGCTCTAACACTGATGATCCACCTACAAATGTGAACTGACGTTCATAAATAAAACATTTGAAAACGGACCATTTTCCACATTTCTGAAGCATGACGTAATGGGGGGGTGTTATCTCTTTTGTCGAAAATCAGCCGTTTTTGCTCGAACATTAAATGCCTCCAAATGGTATTTAATTAACTTCCCGGGGTGAAGAAACCCTTTTTGAGAACTCAGAGTGAGTAAATTGGCCATTTTCATGCACTTTTAACCATTCCATAAATCTTGTGTTTTGGGCCCCTGGAAGCATGAAAATCACTTTAAACATGCTAATTTTAGCTCTAACACTGATGATCCACCTACAAATGTGAACTGACGTTCAAAAATAAAACATTTGAAAACGGACCATTTTCCACATTTCTGAAGCATGACGTAATGGGGGGGTGTTATCTCTTTTGTCGAAAATCAGCCGTTTTTGCTCGAACATTAAATGCCTCCAAATGGTATTTAATTAACTTCCCGAGCCCCTGGAAGCATGAAAATCACTTTAAACATGCTAATTTTAGCTCTAACACTGATGATCCACCTACAAATGTGAACTGACGTTCAAAAATAAAACATTTGAAAACGGACCATTTTCCACATTTCTGAAGCATGACGTAATGGGGGGGTGTTATCTCTTTTGTCGAAAATCAGCCGTTTTTGCTCGAACATTAAATGCCTCCAAATGGTATTTAATTAACTTCCCGAGCCCCTGGAAGCATGAAAATCACTTTAAACATGCTAATTTTAGCTCTAACACTGATGATCCACCTACAAATGTGAACTGACGTTCAAAAATAAAACATTTGAAAACGGACCATTTTCCACATTTCTGAAGCATGACGTAATGGGGGGGTGTTATCTCTTTTGTCGAAAATCAGCCGTTTTTGCTCGAACATTAAATGCCTCCAAATGGTATTTAATTAACTTCCCGGGGTGAAGAAACCCTTTTTGAGAACTCAGAGTGAGTAAATTGGCCATTTTCATGCACTTTTAACCATTCCATAAATCTTGTGTTTTGGGCCCCTGGAAGCATGAAAATCACTTTAAACATGCTAATTTTAGCTCTAACACTGATGATCCACCTACAAATGTGAACTGACGTTCAAAAATAAAACATTTGAAAACGGACCATTTTCCACATTTCTGAAGCATGACGTAATGGGGGGGTGTTATCTCTTTTGTCGAAAATCAGCCGTTTTTGCTCGAACATTAAATGCCTCCAAATGGTATTTAATTAACTTCCCGGGGTGAAGAAACCCTTTTTAAGAACTCAGAGTGAGTAAATTGGCCATTTTCATGCACTTTTAACCATTCCATAAATCTTGTGTTTTGGGCCCCTGGAAGCATGAAAATCACTTTAAACATGCTAATTTTAGCTCTAACACTGATGATCCACCTACAAATGTGAACTGACGTTCAAAAATAAAACATTTGAAAACGGACCATTTTCCACATTTCTGAAGCATGACGTAATGGGGGGTGTTATCTCTTTTGTCGAAAATCAGCCGTTTTTGCTCGAACATTAAATGCCTCCAAATGGTATTTAATTAACTTCCCGGGGTGAAGAAACCCTTTTTGAGAACTCAGAGTGAGTAAATTGGCCATTTTCATGCACTTTTAACCATTCCATAAATCTTGTGTTTTGGGCCCCTGGAAGCATGAAAATCACTTTAAACATGCTAATTTTAGCTCTAACACTGATGATCCACCTACAAATGTGAACTGACGTTCAAAAATAAAACATTTGAAAACGGACCATTTTCCACATTTCTGAAGCATGACGTAATGGGGGGGTGTTATCTCTTTTGTCGAAAATCAGCCGTTTTTGCTCGAACATTAAATGCCTCCAAATGGTATTTAATTAACTTCCCGGGGTGAAGAAACCCTTTTTGAGAACTCAGAGTGAGTAAATTGGCCATTTTCATGCACTTTTAACCATTCCATAAATCTTGTGTTTTGGGCCCCTGGAAGCATGAAAATCACTTTAAACATGCTAATTTTAGCTCTAACACTGATGATCCACCTACAAATGTGAACTGACGTTCAAAAATAAAACATTTGAAAACGGACCATTTTCCACATTTCTGAAGCATGACGTAATGGGGGGGTGTTATCTCTTTTGTCGAAAATCAGCCGTTTTTGCTCGAACATTAAATGCCTCCAAATGGTATTTAATTAACTTCCCGAGCCCCTGGAAGCATGAAAATCACTTTAAACATGCTAATTTTAGCTCTAACACTGATGATCCACCTACAAATGTGAACTGACGTTCAAAAATAAAACATTTGAAAACGGACCATTTTCCACATTTCTGAAGCATGACGTAATGGGGGGGTGTTATCTCTTTTGTCGAAAATCAGCCGTTTTTGCTCGAACATTAAATGCCTCCAAATGGTATTTAATTAACTTCCCGAGCCCCTGGAAGCATGAAAATCACTTTAAACATGCTAATTTTAGCTCTAACACTGATGATCCACCTACAAATGTGAACTGACGTTCAAAAATAAAACATTTGAAAACGGACCATTTTCCACATTTCTGAAGCATGACGTAATGGGGGGGTGTTATCTCTTTTGTCGAAAATCAGCCGTTTTTGCTCGAACATTAAATGCCTCCAAATGGTATTTAATTAACTTCCCGGGGTGAAGAAACCCTTTTTGAGAACTCAGAGTGAGTAAATTGGCCATTTTCATGCACTTTTAACCATTCCATAAATCTTGTGTTTTGGGCCCCTGGAAGCATGAAAATCACTTTAAACATGCTAATTTTAGCTCTAACACTGATGATCCACCTACAAATGTGAACTGACGTTCAAAAATAAAACATTTGAAAACGGACCATTTTCCACATTTCTGAAGCATGACGTAATGGGGGGGTGTTATCTCTTTTGTCGAAAATCAGCCGTTTTTGCTCGAACATTAAATGCCTCCAAATGGTATTTAATTAACTTCCCGGGGTGAAGAAACCCTTTTTGAGAACTCAGAGTGAGTAAATTGGCCATTTTCATGCACTTTTAACCATTCCATAAATCTTGTGTTTTGGGCCCCTGGAAGCATGAAAATCACTTTAAACATGCTAATTTTAGCTCTAACACTGATGATCCACCTACAAATGTGAACTGACGTTCAAAAATAAAACATTTGAAAACGGACCATTTTCCACATTTCTGAAGCATGACGTAATGGGGGGTGTTATCTCTTTTGTCGAAAATCAGCCGTTTTTGCTCGAACATTAAATGCCTCCAAATGGTATTTAATTAACTTCCCGGGGTGAAGAAACCCTTTTTGAGAACTCAGAGTGAGTAAATTGGCCATTTTCATGCACTTTTAACCATTCCATAAATCTTGTGTTTTGGGCCCCTGGAAGCATGAAAATCACTTTAAACATGCTAATTTTAGCTCTAACACTGATGATCCACCTACAAATGTGAACTGACGTTCAAAAATAAAACATTTGAAAACGGACCATTTTCCACATTTCTGAAGCATGACGTAATGGGGGGGTGTTATCTCTTTTGTCGAAAATCAGCCGTTTTTGCTCGAACATTAAATGCCTCCAAATGGTATTTAATTAACTTCCTGGGGTGAAGAAACCCTTTTTGAGAACTCAGAGTGAGTAAATTGGCCATTTTCATGCACTTTTAACCATTCCATAAATCTTGTGTTTTGGGCCCCTGGAAGCATGAAAATCACTTTAAACATGCTAATTTTAGCTCTAACACTGATGATCCACCTACAAATGTGAACTGACGTTCAAAAATAAAACATTTGAAAACGGACCATTTTCCACATTTCTGAAGCATGACGTAATGGGGGGGTGTTATCTCTTTTGTCGAAAATCAGCCGTTTTTGCTCGAACATTAAATGCCTCCAAATGGTATTTAATTAACTTCCCGAGCCCCTGGAAGCATGAAAATCACTTTAAACATGCTAATTTTAGCTCTAACACTGATGATCCACCTACAAATGTGAACTGACGTTCAAAAATAAAACATTTGAAAACGGACCATTTTCCACATTTCTGAAGCATGACGTAATGGGGGGGTGTTATCTCTTTTGTCGAAAATCAGCCGTTTTTGCTCGAACATTAAATGCCTCCAAATGGTATTTAATTAACTTCCCGAGCCCCTGGAAGCATGAAAATCACTTTAAACATGCTAATTTTAGCTCTAACACTGATGATCCACCTACAAATGTGAACTGACGTTCAAAAATAAAACATTTGAAAACGGACCATTTTCCACATTTCTGAAGCATGACGTAATGGGGGGGTGTTATCTCTTTTGTCGAAAATCAGCCGTTTTTGCTCGAACATTAAATGCCTCCAAATGGTATTTAATTAACTTCCCGAGCCCCTGGAAGCATGAAAATCACTTTAAACATGCTAATTTTAGCTCTAACACTGATGATCCACCTACAAATGTGAACTGACGTTCAAAAATAAAACATTTGAAAACGGACCATTTTCCACATTTCTGAAGCATGACGTAATGGGGGGGTGTTATCTCTTTTGTCGAAAATCAGCCGTTTTTGCTCAAACATTAAATGCCTCCAAATGGTATTTAATTAACTTCCCGGGGTGAAGAAACCCTTTTTGAGAACTCAGAGTGAGTAAATTGGCCATTTTCATGCACTTTTAACCATTCCATAAATCTTGTGTTTTGGGCCCCTGGAAGCATGAAAATCACTTTAAACATGCTAATTTTAGCTCTAACACTGATGATCCACCTACAAATGTGAACTGACGTTCAAAAATAAAACATTTGAAAACGGACCATTTTCCACATTTCTGAAGCATGACGTAATGGGGGGGTGTTATCTCTTTTGTCGAAAATCAGCCGTTTTTGCTCGAACATTAAATGCCTCCAAATGGTATTTAATTAACTTCCCGAGCCCCTGGAAGCATGAAAATCACTTTAAACATGCTAATTTTAGCTCTAACACTGATGATCCACCTACAAATGTGAACTGACGTTCAAAAATAAAACATTTGAAAACGGACCATTTTCCACATTTCTGAAGCATGACGTAATGGGGGGGTGTTATCTCTTTTGTCGAAAATCAGCCGTTTTTGCTCGAACATTAAATGCCTCCAAATGGTATTTAATTAACTTCCCGAGCCCCTGGAAGCATGAAAATCACTTTAAACATGCTAATTTTAGCTCTAACACTGATGATCCACCTACAAATGTGAACTGACGTTCAAAAATAAAACATTTGAAAACGGACCATTTTCCACATTTCTGAAGCATGACGTAATGGGGGGGTGTTATCTCTTTTGTCGAAAATCAGCCGTTTTTGCTCGAACATTAAATGCCTCCAAATGGTATTTAATTAACTTCCCGGGGTGAAGAAACCCTTTTTGAGAACTCAGAGTGAGTAAATTGGCCATTTTCATGCACTTTTAACCATTCCATAAATCTTGTGTTTTGGGCCCCTGGAAGCATGAAAATCACTTTAAACATGCTAATTTTAGCTCTAACACTGATGATCCACCTACAAATGTGAACTGACGTTCAAAAATAAAACATTTGAAAACGGACCATTTTCCACATTTCTGAAGCATGACGTAATGGGGGGGTGTTATCTCTTTTGTCGAAAATCAGCCGTTTTTGCTCGAACATTAAATGCCTCCAAATGGTATTTAATTAACTTCCCGGGGTGAAGAAACCCTTTTTAAGAACTCAGAGTGAGTAAATTGGCCATTTTCATGCACTTTTAACCATTCCATAAATCTTGTGTTTTGGGCCCCTGGAAGCATGAAAATCACTTTAAATATGCTAATTTTAGCTCTAACACTGATGATCCACCTACAAATGTGAACTGACGTTCAAAAATAAAACATTTGAAAACGGACCATTTTCCACATTTCTGAAGCATGACGTAATGGGGGGTGTTATCTCTTTTGTCGAAAATCAGCCGTTTTTGCTCGAACATTAAATGCCTCCAAATGGTATTTAATTAACTTCCCGGGGTGAAGAAACCCTTTTTGAGAACTCAGAGTGAGTAAATTGGCCATTTTCATGCACTTTTAACCATTCCATAAATCTTGTGTTTTGGGCCCCTGGAAGCATGAAAATCACTTTAAACATGCTAATTTTAGCTCTAACACTGATGATCCACCTACAAATGTGAACTGACGTTCAAAAATAAAACATTTGAAAACGGACCATTTTCCACATTTCTGAAGCATGACGTAATGGGGGGGTGTTATCTCTTTTGTCGAAAATCAGCCGTTTTTGCTCGAACATTAAATGCCTCCAAATGGTATTTAATTAACTTCCCGGGGTGAAGAAACCCTTTTTGAGAACTCAGAGTGAGTAAATTGGCCATTTTCATGCACTTTTAACCATTCCATAAATCTTGTGTTTTGGGCCCCTGGAAGCATGAAAATCACTTTAAACATGCTAATTTTAGCTCTAACACTGATGATCCACCTACAAATGTGAACTGACGTTCAAAAATAAAACATTTGAAAACGGACCATTTTCCACATTTCTGAAGCATGACGTAATGGGGGGGTGTTATCTCTTTTGTCGAAAATCAGCCGTTTTTGCTCGAACATTAAATGCCTCCAAATGGTATTTAATTAACTTCCCGAGCCCCTGGAAGCATGAAAATCACTTTAAACATGCTAATTTTAGCTCTAACACTGATGATCCACCTACAAATGTGAACTGACGTTCAAAAATAAAACATTTGAAAACGGACCATTTTCCACATTTCTGAAGCATGACGTAATGGGGGGGTGTTATCTCTTTTGTCGAAAATCAGCCGTTTTTGCTCGAACATTAAATGCCTCCAAATGGTATTTAATTAACTTCCCGAGCCCCTGGAAGCATGAAAATCACTTTAAACATGCTAATTTTAGCTCTAACACTGATGATCCACCTACAAATGTGAACTGACGTTCAAAAATAAAACATTTGAAAACGGACCATTTTCCACATTTCTGAAGCATGACGTAATGGGGGGGTGTTATCTCTTTTGTCGAAAATCAGCCGTTTTTGCTCGAACATTAAATGCCTCCAAATGGTATTTAATTAACTTCCCGGGGTGAAGAAACCCTTTTTGAGAACTCAGAGTGAGTAAATTGGCCATTTTCATGCACTTTTAACCATTCCATAAATCTTGTGTTTTGGGCCCCCGGAAGCATGAAAATCACTTTAAACATGCTAATTTTAGCTCTAACACTGATGATCCACCTACAAATGTGAACTGACGTTCAAAAATAAAACATTTGAAAACGGACCATTTTCCACATTTCTGAAGCATGACGTAATGGGGGGGTGTTATCTCTTTTGTCGAAAATCAGCCGTTTTTGCTCGAACATTAAATGCCTCCAAATGGTATTTAATTAACTTCCCGGGGTGAAGAAACCCTTTTTGAGAACTCAGAGTGAGTAAATTGGCCATTTTCATGCACTTTTAACCATTCCATAAATCTTGTGTTTTGGGCCCCTGGAAGCATGAAAATCACTTTAAACATGCTAATTTTAGCTCTAACACTGATGATCCACCTACAAATGTGAACTGACGTTCAAAAATAAAACATTTGAAAACGGACCATTTTCCACATTTCTGAAGCATGACGTAATGGGGGGGTGTTATCTCTTTTGTCGAAAATCAGCCGTTTTTGCTCGAACATTAAATGCCTCCAAATGGTATTTAATTAACTTCCCGAGCCCCTGGAAGCATGAAAATCACTTTAAACATGCTAATTTTAGCTCTAACACTGATGATCCACCTACAAATGTGAACTGACGTTCAAAAATAAAACATTTGAAAACGGACCATTTTCCACATTTCTGAAGCATGACGTAATGGGGGGGTGTTATCTCTTTTGTCGAAAATCAGCCGTTTTTGCTCGAACATTAAATGCCTCCAAATGGTATTTAATTAACTTCCCGGGGTGAAGAAACCCTTTTTGAGAACTCAGAGTGAGTAAATTGGCCATTTTCATGCACTTTTAACCATTCCATAAATCTTGTGTTTTGGGCCCCTGGAAGCATGAAAATCACTTTAAACATGCTAATTTTAGCTCTAACACTGATGATCCACCTACAAATGTGAACTGACGTTCAAAAATAAAACATTTGAAAACGGACCATTTTCCACATTTCTGAAGCATGACGTAATGGGGGGTGTTATCTCTTTTGTCGAAAATCAGCCGTTTTTGCTCGAACATTAAATGCCTCCAAATGGTATTTAATTAACTTCCCGGGGTGAAGAAACCCTTTTTGAGAACTCAGAGTGAGTAAATTGGCCATTTTCATGCACTTTTAACCATTCCATAAATCTTGTGTTTTGGGCCCCTGGAAGCATGAAAATCACTTTAAACATGCTAATTTTAGCTCTAACACTGATGATCCACCTACAAATGTGAACTGACGTTCAAAAATAAAACATTTGAAAACGGACCATTTTCCACATTTCTGAAGCATGACGTAATGGGGGGGTGTTATCTCTTTTGTCGAAAATCAGCCGTTTTTGCTCGAACATTAAATGCCTCCAAATGGTATTTAATTAACTTCCCGGGGTGAAGAAACCCTTTTTGAGAACTCAGAGTGAGTAAATTGGCCATTTTCATGCACTTTTAACCATTCCATAAATCTTGTGTTTTGGGCCCCTGGAAGCATGAAAATCACTTTAAACATGCTAATTTTAGCTCTAACACTGATGATCCACCTACAAATGTGAACTGACGTTCAAAAATAAAACATTTGAAAACGGACCATTTTCCACATTTCTGAAGCATGACGTAATGGGGGGGTGTTATCTCTTTTGTCGAAAATCAGCCGTTTTTGCTCGAACATTAAATGCCTCCAAATGGTATTTAATTAACTTCCCGGGGTGAAGAAACCCGTTTTGAGAACTCAGAGTGAGTAAATTGGCCATTTTCATGCACTTTTAACCATTCCATAAATCTTGTGTTTTGGGCCCCTGGAAGCATGAAAATCACTTTAAACATGCTAATTTTAGCTCTAACACTTATGATCCACCTACAAATGTGAACTGACGTTCAAAAATAAAACATTTGAAAACGGACCATTTTCCACATTTCTTAAGCATGACGTAATGGGGGGGTGTTATCTCTTTTGTCGAAAATCAGCCGTTTTTGCTCGAACATTAAATGCCTCCAAATGGTATTTAATTAACTTCCCGGGGTGAAGAAACCCTTTTTGCGAACTCAGAGTGAGTAAATTGGCCATTTTCATGCACTTTTAACCATTCCATAAATCTTGTGTTTTGGGCCCCTGGAAGCATGAAAATCACTTTAAACATGCTAATTTTAGCTCTAACACTGATGATCCACCTACAAATGTGAACTGACGTTCAAAAATAAAACATTTGAAAACGGACCATTTTCCACATTTCTGAAGCATGACGTAATGGGGGGGTGTTATCTCTTTTGTCGAAAATCAGCCGTTTTTGCTCGAACATTAAATGCCTCCAAATGGTATTTAATTAACTTCCCGAGCCCCTGGAAGCATGAAAATCACTTTAAACATGCTAATTTTAGCTCTAACACTGATGATCCACCTACAAATGTGAACTGACGTTCAAAAATAAAACATTTGAAAACGGACCATTTTCCACATTTCTGAAGCATGACGTAATGGGGGGGTGTTATCTCTTTTGTCGAAAATCAGCCGTTTTTGCTCGAACATTAAATGCCTCCAAATGGTATTTAATTAACTTCCCGAGCCCCTGGAAGCATGAAAATCACTTTAAACATGCTAATTTTAGCTCTAACACTGATGATCCACCTACAAATGTGAACTGACGTTCAAAAATAAAACATTTGAAAACGGACCATTTTCCACATTTCTGAAGCATGACGTAATGGGGGGGGTGTTATCTCTTTTGTCGAAAATCAGCCGTTTTTGCTCGAACATTAAATGCCTCCAAATGGTATTTAATTAACTTCCCGAGCCCCTGGAAGCATGAAAATCACTTTAAACATGCTAATTTTAGCTCTAACACTGATGATCCACCTACAAATGTGAACTGACGTTCAAAAATAAAACATTTGAAAACGGACCATTTTCCACATTTCTGAAGCATGACGTAATGGGGGGGGTGTTATCTCTTTTGTCGAAAATCAGCCGTTTTTGCTCGAACATTAAATGCCTCCAAATGGTATTTAATTAACTTCCCGAGCCCATGGAAGCATGAAAATCACTTTAAACATGCTAATTTTAGCTCTAACACTGATGATCCACCTACAAATGTGAACTGACGTTCAAAAATAAAACATTTGAAAACGGACCATTTTCCACATTTCTGAAGCGTGACGTAATGGGGGGGTGTTATCTCTTTTGTCGAAAATCAGCCGTTTTTGCTCGAACATTAAATGCCTCCAAATGGTATTTAATTAACTTCCCGAGCCCCTGGAAGCATGAAAATCACTTTAAACATGCTAATTTTAGCTCTAACACTGATGATCCACCTACAAATGTGAACTGACGTTCAAAAATAAAACATTTGAAAACGGACCATTTTCCACATTTCTGAAGCATGACGTAATGGGGGGGTGTTATCTCTTTTGTCGAAAATCAGCCGTTTTTGCTCGAACATTAAATGCCTCCAAATGGTATTTAATTAACTTCCCGAGCCCCTGGAAGCATGAAAATCACTTTAAACATGCTAATTTTAGCTCTAACACTGATGATCCACCTACAAATGTGAACTGACGTTCAAAAATAAAACATTTGAAAACGGACCATTTTCCACATTTCCGAAGCATGACGTAATGGGGGGGTGTTATCTCTTTTGTCGAAAATCAGCCGTTTTTGCTCGAACATTAAATGCATCCAAATGGTATTTAATTAACTTCCCGGGGTGAAGAAACCCTTTTTGAGAACTCAGAGTGAGTAAATTGGCCATTTTCATGCACTTTTAACCATTCCATAAATCTTGTGTTTTGGGCCCCTGGAAGCATGAAAATCACTTTAAACATGCTAATTTTAGCTCTAACACTGATGATCCACCTACAAATGTGAACTGACGTTCAAAAATAAAACATTTGAAAACGGACCATTTTCCACATTTCTGAAGCATGACGTAATGGGGGGGTGTTATCTCTTTTGTCGAAAATCAGCAGTTTTTGCTCGAACATTAAATGCCTCCAAATGGTATTTAATTAACTTCCCGAGCCCCTGGAAGCATGAAAATCCCTTTAAACATGCTAATTTTAGCTCTAACACTGATGATCCACCTACAAATGTGAACTGACGTTCAAAAATAAAACATTTGAAAACGGACCATTTTCCACATTTCTGAAGCATGACGTAATGGGGGGGTGTTATCTCTTTTGTCGAAAATCAGCCGTTTTTGCTCGAACATTAAATGCCTCCAAATGGTATTTAATTAACTTCCCGAGCCCCTGGAAGCATGAAAATCACTTTAAACATGCTAATTTTAGCTCTAACACTGATGATCCACCTACAAATGTGAACTGACGTTCAAAAATAAAACATTTGAAAACGGACCATTTTCCACATTTCTGAAGCATGACGTAATGGGGGGGTGTTATCTCTTTTGTCGAAAATCAGCCGTTTTTGCTCGAACATTAAATGCCTCCAAATGGTATTTAATTAACTTCCCGAGCCCCTGGAAGCATGAAAATCACTTTAAACATGCTAATTTTAGCTCTAACACTGATGATCCACCTACAAATGTGAACTGACGTTCAAAAATAAAATATTTGAAAACGGACCATTTTCCACATTTCTGAAGCATGACGTAATGGGGGGGTGTTATCTCTTTTGTCGAAAATCAGCCGTTTTTGCTCGAACATTAAATGCCTCCAAATGGTATTTAATTAACTTCCCGGGGTGAAGAAACCCTTTTTGAGAACTCAGAGTGAGTAAATTGGCCATTTTCATGCACTTTTAACCATTCCATAAATCTTGTGTTTTGGGCCCCTGGAAGCATGAAAATCACTTTAAACATGCTAATTTTAGCTCTAACACTGATGATCCACCTACAAATGTGAACTGACGTTCAAAAATAAAACATTTGAAAACGGACCATTTTCCACATTTCTGAAGCATGACGTAATGGGGGGGTGTTATCTCTTTTGTCGAAAATCAGCCGTTTTTGCTCGAACATTAAATGCCTCCAAATGGTATTTAATTAACTTCCCGAGCCCCTGGAAGCATGAAAATCACTTTAAACATGCTAATTTTAGCTCTAACACTGATGATCCACCTACAAATGTGAACTGACGTTCAAAAATAAAACATTTGAAAACGGACCATTTTCCACATTTCTGAAGCATGACGTAATGGGGGGGTGTTATCTCTTTTGTCGAAAATCAGCCGTTTTTGCTCGAACATTAAATGCCTCCAAATGGTATTTAATTAACTTCCCGGGGTGAAGAAACCCTTTTTGAGAACTCAGAGTGAGTAAATTGGCCATTTTCATGCACTTTTAACCATTCCATAAATCTTGTGTTTTGGGCCCCTGGAAGCATGAAAATCACTTCAAACATGCTAATTTTAGCTCTAACACTGATGATCCACCTACAAATGTGAACTGACGTTCAAAAATAAAACATTTGAAAACGGACCATTTTCCACATTTCTGAAGCATGACGTAATGGGGGGGTGTTATCTCTTTTGTCGAAAATCAGCCGTTTTTGCTCGAACATTAAATGCCTCCAAATGGTATTTAATTAACTTCCCGAGCCCCTGGAAGCATGAAAATCACTTTAAACATGCTAATTTTAGCTCTAACACTGATGATCCACCTACAAATGTGAACTGACGTTCAAAAATAAAACATTTGAAAACGGACCATTTTCCACATTTCTGAAGCATGACGTAATGGGGGGGTGTTATCTCTTTTGTCGAAAATCGGCCGTTTTTGCTCGAACATTAAATGCCTCCAAATGGTATTTAATTAACTTCCCGGGGTGAAGAAACCCTTTTTGAGAACTCAGAGTGAGTAAATTGGCCATTTTCATGCACTTTTAACCATTCCATAAATCTTGTGTTTTGGGCCCCTGGAAGCATGAAAATCACTTTAAACATGCTAATTTTAGCTCTAACACTGATGATCCACCTACAAATGTGAACTGACGTTCAAAAATAAAACATTTGAAAACGGACCATTTTCCACATTTCTGAAGCATGACGTAATGGGGGGGTGTTATCTCTTTTGTCGAAAATCAGCCGTTTTTGCTCGAACATTAAATGCCTCCAAATGGTATTTAATTAACTTCCCGAGCCCCTGGAAGCATGAAAATCACTTTAAACATGCTAATTTTAGCTCTAACACTGATGATCCACCTACAAATGTGAACTGACGTTCAAAAATAAAACATTTGAAAACGGACCATTTTCCACATTTCTGAAGCATGACGTAATGGGGGGGTGTTATCTCTTTTGTCGAAAATCAGCCGTTTTTGCTCGAACATTAAATGCCTCCAAATGGTATTTAATTAACTTCCCGGGGTGAAGAAACCCTTTTTGAGAACTCAGAGTGAGTAAATTGGCCATTTTCATGCACTTTTAACCATTCCATAAATCTTGTGTTTTGGGCCCCTGGAAGCATGAAAATCACTTTAAACATGCTAATTTTAGCTCTAACACTGATGATCCACCTACAAATGTGAACTGACGTTCAAAAATAAAACATTTGAAAACGGACCATTTTCCACATTTCTGAAGCATGGCGTAATGGGGGGGTGTTATCTCTTTTGTCGAAAATCAGCCGTTTTTGCTCGAACATTAAATGCCTCCAAATGGTATTTAATTAACTTCCCGGGTGAAGAAACCCTTTTTGAGAACTCAGAGTTAGTAAATTGGCCATTTTCATGCACTTTTAACCATTCCATAAATCTTGTGTTTTGGGCCCCTGGAAGCATGAAAATCACTTTAAACATGCTAATTTTAGCTCTAACACTGATGATCCACCTACAAATGTGAACTGACGTTCAAAAATAAAACATTTGAAAACGGACCATTTTCCACATTTCTGAAGCATGACGTAATGGGGGGGTGTTATCTCTTTTGTCGAAAATCAGCCGTTTTTGCTCGAACATTAAATGCCTCCAAATGGTATTTAATTAACTTCCCGGGGTGAAGAAACCCTTTTTGAGAACTCAGAGTGAGTAAATTGGCCATTTTCATGCACTTTTAACCATTCCATAAATCTTGTGTTTTGGGCCCCTGGAAGCATGAAAATCACTTTAAACATGCTAATTTTAGCTCTAACACTGATGATCCACCTACAAATGTGAACTGACGTTCAAAAATAAAACATTTGAAAACGGACCATTTTCCACATTTCTGAAGCATGACGTAATGGGGGGGTGTTATCTCTTTTGTCGAAAATCAGCCGTTTTTGCTCGAACATTAAATGCCTCCAAATGGTATTTAATTAACTTCCCGAGCCCCTGGAAGCATGAAAATCACTTTAAACATGCTAATTTTAGCTCTAACACTGATGATCCACCTACAAATGTGAACTGACGTTCAAAAATAAAACATTTGAAAACGGACCATTTTCCACATTTCTGAAGCATGACGTAATGGGGGGGTGTTATCTCTTTTGTCGAAAATCAGCCGTTTTTGCTCGAACATTAAATGCCTCCAAATGGTATTTAATTAACTTCCCGAGCCCCTGGAAGCATGAAAATCACTTTAAACATGCTAATTTTAGCTCTAACACTGATGATCCACCTACAAATGTGAACTGACGTTCAAAAATAAAACATTTGAAAACGGACCATTTTCCACATTTCTGAAGCATGACGTAATGGGGGGGTGTTATCTCTTTTGTCGAAAATCAGCCGTTTTTGCTCGAACATTAAATGCCTCCAAATGGTATTTAATTAACTTCCCGAGCCCCTGGAAGCATGAAAATCACTTTAAACATGCTAATTTTAGCTCTAACACTGATGATCCACCTACAAATGTGAACTGACGTTCAAAAATAAAACATTTGAAAACGGACCATTTTCCACATTTCTGAAGCATGACGTAATGGGGGGGTGTTATCTCTTTTGTCGAAAATCAGCCGTTTTTGCTCGAACATTAAATGCCTCCAAATGGTATTTAATTAACTTCCCGGGGTGAAGAAACCCTTTTTGAGAACTCAGAGTGAGTAAATTGGCCATTTTCATGCACTTTTAACCATTCCATAAATCTTGTGTTTTGGGCCCCTGGAAGCATGAAAATCACTTTAAACATGCTAATTTTAGCTCTAACACTGATGATCCACCTACAAATGTGAACTGACGTTCAAAAATAAAACATTTGAAAACGTACCATTTTCCACATTTCTGAAGCATGACGTAATGGGGGGGTGTTATCTCTTTTGTCGAAAATCAGCCGTTTTTGCTCGAACATTAAATGCCTCCAAATGGTATTTAATTAACTTCCCGAGCCCCTGGAAGCATGAAAATCACTTTAAACATGCTAATTTTAGCTCTAACACTGATGATCCACCTACAAATGTGAACTGACGTTCAAAAATAAAACATTTGAAAACGGACCATTTTCCACATTTCTGAAGCATGACGTAATGGGGGGGGTGTTATCTCTTTTGTCGAAAATCAGCCGTTTTTGCTCGAACATTAA
This sequence comes from Lissotriton vulgaris, assembly GCF_964263255.1. NCBI lineage: Eukaryota > Metazoa > Chordata > Amphibia > Caudata > Salamandridae > Lissotriton > Lissotriton vulgaris. The sequence goes on along the minus strand of NW_028248900.1, from coordinate 98,638 downwards.
ATGCCTCCAAATGGTATTTAATTAACTTCCCGAGCCCCTGGAAGCATGAAAATCACTTTAAACATGCTAATTTTAGCTCTAACACTGATGATCCACCTACAAATGTGAACTGACGTTCAAAAATAAAACATTTGAAAACGGACCATTTTCCACATTTCTGAAGCATGACGTAATGGGGGGGTGTTATCTCTTTTGTCGAAAATCAGCCGTTTTTGCTCGAACATTAAATGCCTCCAAATGGTATTTAATTAACTTCCCGGGGTGAAGAAACCCTTTTTGAGAACTCAGAGTGAGTAAATTGGCCATTTTCATGCACTTTTAACCATTCCATAAATCTTGTGTTTTGGGCCCCTGGAAGCATGAAAATCACTTTAAACATGCTAATTTTAGCTCTAACACTGATGATCCACCTACAAATGTGAACTGACGTTCAAAAATAAAACATTTGAAAACGGACCATTTTCCACATTTCTGAAGCATGACGTAATGGGGGGGTGTTATCTCTTTTGTCGAAAATCAGCCGTTTTTGCTCGAACATTAAATGCCTCCAAATGGTATTTAATTAACTTCCCGAGCCCCTGGAAGCAGGAAAATCACTTTAAACATGCTAATTTTAGCTCTAACACTGATGATCCACCTACAAATGTGAACTGACGTTCAAAAATAAAACATTTGAAAACGGACCATTTTCCACATTTCTGAAGCATGACGTAATGGAGGGGTGTTATCTCTTTTGTCGAAAATCAGCCGTTTTTGCTCGAACATTAAATGCCTCCAAATGGTATTTAATTAACTTCCCGAGCCCCTGGAAGCATGAAAATCACTTTAAACATGCTAATTTTAGCTCTAACACTGATGATCCACCTACAAATGTGAACTGACGTTCAAAAATAAAACATTTGAAAACGGACCATTTTCCACATTTCTGAAGCATGACGTAATGGGGGGGTGTTATCTCTTTTGTCGAAAATCAGCCGTTTTTGCTCGAACATTAAATGCCTCCAAATGGTATTTAATTAACTTCCCGGGGTGAAGAAACCCTTTTTGAGAACTCAGAGTGAGTAAATTGGCCATTTTCATGCACTTTTAACCATTCCATAAATCTTGTGTTTTGGGCCTCTGGAAGCATGAAAATCAGTTTAAACATGCTAATTTTAGCTCTAACACTGATGATCCACCTACAAATGTGAACTGACGTTCAAAAATAAAACATTTGAAAACGGACCATTTTCCACATTTCTGAAGCATGACGTAATGGGGGGGTGTTATCTCTTTTGTCGAAAATCAGCCGTTTTTGCTCGAACATTAAATGCCTCCAAATTATATTTAATTAACTTCCCGAGCCCCTGGAAGCATGAAAATCACTTTAAACATGCTAATTTTAGCTCTAACACTGATGATCCACCTACAAATGTGAACTGACGTTCAAAAATAAAACATTTGAAAACGGACCATTTTCCACATTTCTGAAGCATGACGTAATGGGGGGGTGTTATCTCTTTTGTCGAAAATCAGCCGTTTTTGCTCGAACATTAAATGCCTCCAAATGGTATTTAATTAACTTCCCGAGCCCCTGGAAGCATGAAAATCACTTTAAACATGCTAATTTTAGCTCTAACACTGATGATCCACCTACAAATGTGAACTGACGTTCAAAAATAAAACATTTGAAAACGGACCATTTTCCACATTTCTGAAGCATGACGTAATGGGGGGGTGTTATCTCTTTTGTCGAAAATCAGCCGTTTTTGCTCGAACATTAAATGCCTCCAAATGGTATTTAATTAACTTCCCGAGCCCCTGGAAGCATGAAAATCACTTTAAACATGCTAATTTTAGCTCTAACACTGATGATCCACCTACAAATGTGAACTGACGTTCAAAAATAAAACATTTGAAAACGGACCATTTTCCACATTTCTGAAGCATGACGTAATGGGGGGGTGTTATCTCTTTTGTCGAAAATCAGCCGTTTTTGCTCGAACATTAAATGCCTCCAAATGGTATTTAATTAACTTCCCGGGGTGAAGAAACCCTTTTTGAGAACTCAGAGTGAGTAAATTGGCCATTTTCATGCACTTTTAACCATTCCATAAATCTTGTGTTTTGGGCCCCTGGAAGCATGAAAATCACTTTAAACATGCTAATTTTAGCTCTAACACTGATGATCCACCTACAAATGTGAACTGACGTTCAAAAATAAAACATTTGAAAACGGACCATTTTCCACATTTCTGAAGCATGACGTAATGGGGGGGTGTTATCTCTTTTGTCGAAAATCAGCCGTTTTTGCTCGAACATTAAATGCCTCCAAATGGTATTTAATTAACTTCCCGAGCCCCTGGAAGCATGAAAATCACTTTAAACATGCTAATTTTAGCTCTAACACTGATGATCCACCTACAAATGTGAGTTGACGTTCAAAAATAAAACATTTGAAAACGGACCATTTTCCACATTTCTGAAGCATGACGTAATGGGGGGGTGTTATCTCTTTTGTCGAAAATCAGCCGTTTTTGCTCGAACATTAAATGCCTCCAAATGGTATTTAATTAACTTCCCGGGGTGAAGAAACCCTTTTTGAGAACTCAGAGTGAGTAAATTGGCCATTTTCATGCACTTTTAACCATTCCATAAATCTTGTGTTTTGGGCCCCTGGAAGCATGAAAATCACTTTAAACATGCTAATTTTAGCTCTAACACTGATGATCCACCTACAAATGTGAACTGACGTTCAAAAATAAAACATTTGAAAACGGACCATTTTCCACATTTCTGAAGCATGACGTAATGGGGGGGTGTTATCTCTTTTGTCGAAAATCAGCCGTTTTTGCTCGAACATTAAATGCCTCCAAATGGTATTTAATTAACTTCCCGAGCCCCTGGAAGCATGAAAATCACTTTAAACATGCTAATTTTAGCTCTAACACTGATGATCCACCTACAAATGTGAACTGACGTTCAAAAATAAAACATTTGAAAACGGACCATTTTCCACATTTCTGAAGCATGACGTAATGGGGGGGTGTTATCTCTTTTGTCGAAAATCAGCCGTTTTTGCTCGAACATTAAATGCCTCCAAATGGTATTTAATTAACTTCCCGAGCCCCTGGAAGCATGAAAATCACTTTAAACATGCTAATTTTAGCTCTAACACTGATGATCCACCTACAAATGTGAACTGACGTTCAAAAATAAAACATTTGAAAACGGACCATTTTCCACATTTCTGAAGCATGACGTAATGGGGGGGTGTTATCTCTTTTGTCGAAAATCAGCCGTTTTTGCTCGAACATTAAATGCCTCCAAATGGTATTTAATTAACTTCCCGAGCCCCTGGAAGCATGAAAATCACTTTAAACATGCTAATTTTAGCTCTAACACTGATGATCCACCTACAAATGTGAACTGACGTTCAAAAATAAAACATTTGAAAACGGACCATTTTCCACATTTCTGAAGCATGACGTAATGGGGGGGTGTTATCTCTTTTGTCGAAAATCAGCCGTTTTTGCTCGAACATTAAATGCCTCCAAATGGTATTTAATTAACTTCCCGGGGTGAAGAAACCCTTTTTGAGAACTCAGAGTGAGTAAATTGGCCATTTTCATGCACTTTTAACCATTCCATAAATCTTGTGTTTTGGGCCCCTGGAAGCATGAAAATCACTTTAAACATGCTAATTTTAGCTCTAACACTGATGATCCACCTACAAATGTGAACTGACGTTCAAAAATAAAACATTTGAAAACGGACCATTTTCCACATTTCTGAAGCATGACGTAATGGGGGGGTGTTATCTCTTTTGTCGAAAATCAGCCGTTTTTGCTCGAACATTAAATGCCTCCAAATGGTATTTAATTAACTTCCCGAGCCCCTGGAAGCATGAAAATCACTTTAAACATGCTAATTTTAGCTCTAACACTGATGATCCACCTACAAATGTGAACTGACGTTCAAAAATAAAACATTTGAAAACGGACCATTTTCCACATTTCTGAAGCATGACGTAATGGGGGGGTGTTATCTCTTTTGTCGAAAATCAGCCGTTTTTGCTCGAACATTAAATGCCTCCAAATGGTATTTAATTAACTTCCCGGGGTGAAGAAACCCTTTTTGAGAACTCAGAGTGAGTAAATTGGCCATTTTTATGCACTTTTAACCATTCCATAAATCTTGTGTTTTGGGCCCCTGGAAGCATGAAAATCACTTTAAACATGCTAATTTTAGCTCTAACACTGATGATCCACCTACAAATGTGAACTGACGTTCAAAAATAAAACATTTGAAAACGGACCATTTTCCACATTTCTGAAGCATGACGTAATGGGGGGGTGTTATCTCTTTTGTCGAAAATCAGCCGTTTTTGCTCGAACATTAAATGCCTCCAAATGGTATTTAATTAACTTCCCGGGGTGAAAAAACCCTTTTTTAGAACTCAGAGTGAGTAAATTGGCCATTTTCATGCACTTTTAACCATTCCATAAATCTTGTGTTTTGGGCCTCTGGAAGCATGAAAATCAGTTTAAACATGCTAATTTTAGCTCTAACACTGATGATCCACCTACAAATGTGAACTGACGTTCAAAAATAAAACATTTGAAAACGGACCATTTTCCACATTTCTGAAGCATGACGTAATGGGGGGGTGTTATCTCTTTTGTCGAAAATCAGCCGTTTTTGCTCGAACATTAAATGCCTCCAAATGGTATTTAATTAACTTCCCGAGCCCCTGGAAGCATGAAAATCACTTTAAACATGCTAATTTTAGCTCTAACACTGATGATCCACCTACAAATGTGAACTGACGTTCAAAAATAAAACATTTGAAAACGGACCATTTTCCACATTTCTGAAGCATGACGTAATGGGGGGGTGTTATCTCTTTTGTCGAAAATCAGCCGTTTTTGCTCGAACATTAAATGCCTCCAAATGGTATTTAATTAACTTCCCGAGCCCCTGGAAGCATGAAAATCACTTTAAACATGCTAATTTTAGCTCTAACACTGATGATCCACCTACAAATGTGAACTGACGTTCAAAAATAAAACATTTGAAAACGGACCATTTTCCACATTTCTGAAGCATGACGTAATGGGGGGGTGTTATCTCTTTTGTCGAAAATCAGCCGTTTTTGCTCGAACATTAAATGCCTCCAAATGGTATTTAATTAACTTCCCGAGCCCCTGGAAGCATGAAAATCACTTTAAACATGCTAATTTTAGCTCTAACACTGATGATCCACCTACAAATGTGAACTGACATTCAAAAATAAAACATTTGAAAACGGACCATTTTCCACATTTCTGAAGCATGACGTAATGGGGGGGTGTTATCTCTTTTGTCGAAAATCAGCCGTTTTTGCTCGAACATTAAATGCCTCCAAATGGTATTTAATTAACTTCCCGGGGTGAAGAAACCCTTTTTGAGAACTCAGAGTGAGTAAATTGGCCATTTTCATGCACTTTTAACCATTCCATAAATCTTGTGTTTTGGGCCCCTGGAAGCATGAAAATCACTTTAAACATGCTAATTTTAGCTCTAACACTGATGATCCACCTACAAATGTGAACTGACGTTCAAAAATAAAACATTTGAAAACGGACCATTTTCCACATTTCTGAAGCATGACGTAATGGGGGGGTGTTATCTCTTTTGTCGAAAATCAGCCGTTTTTGCTCGAACATTAAATGCCTCCAAATGGTATTTAATTAACTTCCCGAGCCCCTGGAAGCATGAAAATCACTTTAAACATGCTAATTTTAGCTCTAACACTGATGATCCACCTACAAATGTGAACTGACGTTCAAAAATAAAACATTTGAAAACGGACCATTTTCCACATTTCTGAAGCATGACGTAATGGGGGGGTGTTATCTCTTTTGTCGAAAATCAGCCGTTTTTGCTCGAACATTAAATGCCTCCAAATGGTATTTAATTAACTTCCCGGGGTGAAGAAACCCTTTTTGAGAACTCAGAGTGAGTAAATTGGCCATTTTCATGCACTTTTAACCATTCCATAAATCTTGTGTTTTGGGCCCCTGGAAGCATGAAAATCACTTTAAACATGCTAATTTTAGCTCTAACACTGATGATCCACCTACAAATGTGAACTGACGTTCAAAAATAAAACATTTGAAAACGGACCATTTTCCACATTTCTGAAGCATGACGTAATGGGGGGGTGTTATCTCTTTTGTCGAAAATCAGCCGTTTTTGCTCGAACATTAAATGCCTCCAAATGGTATTTAATTAACTTCCCGAGCCCCTGGAAGCATGAAAATCACTTTAAACATGCTAATTTTAGCTCTAACACTGATGATCCACCTACAAATGTGAACTGACGTTCAAAAATAAAACATTTGAAAACGGACCATTTTCCACATTTCTGAAGCATGACGTAATGGGGGGGTGTTATCTCTTTTGTCGAAAATCGGCCGTTTTTGCTCGAACATTAAATGCCTCCAAATGGTATTTAATTAACTTCCCGGGGTAAAGAAACCCTTTTTGAGAACTCAGAGTGAGTAAATTGGCCATTTTCATGCACTTTTAACCATTCCATAAATCTTGTGTTTTGGGCCCCTGGAAGCATGAAAATCACTTTAAACATGCTAATTTTAGCTCTAACACTGATGATCCACCTACAAATGTGAACTGACGTTCAAAAATAAAACATTTGAAAACGGACCATTTTCCACATTTCTGAAGCATGACGTAATGGGGGGGGTGTTATCTCTTTTGTCGAAAATCAGCCGTTTTTGCTCGAACATTAAATGCCTCCAAATGGTATTTAATTAACTTCCCGAGCCCCTGGAAGCATGAAAATCACTTTAAACATGCTAATTTTAGCTCTAACACTGATGATCCACCTACAAATGTGAACTGACGTTAGAAAATAAAACATTTGAAAACGGACCATTTTCCACATTTCTGAAGCATGACGTAATGGGGGGGTGTTATCTCTTTTGTCGAAAATCAGCCGTTTTTGCTCGAACATTAAATGCCTCCAAATGGTATTTAATTAACTTCCCGGGGTGAAGAAACCCTTTTTGAGAACTCAGAGTGAGTAAATTGGCCATTTTCATGCACTTTTAACCATTCCATAAATCTTGTGTTTTGGGCCCCTGGAAGCATGAAAATCACTTTAAACATGCTAATTTTAGCTCTAACACTGATGATCCACCTACAAATGTGAACTGACGTTCAAAAATAAAACATTTGAAAACGGACCATTTTCCACATTTCTGAAGCATGGCGTAATGGGGGGGTGTTATCTCTTTTGTCGAAAATCAGCCGTTTTTGCTCGAACATTAAATGCCTCCAAATGGTATTTAATTAACTTACCGGGTGAAGAAACCCTTTTTGAGAACTCAGAGTTAGTAAATTGGCCATTTTCATGCACTTTTAACCATTCCATAAATCTTGTGTTTTGGGCCCCTGGAAGCATGAAAATCACTTTAAACATGCTAATTTTAGCTCTAACACTGATGATCCACCTACAAATGTGAACTGACGTTCAAAAATAAAACATTTGAAAACGGACCATTTTCCACATTTCTGAAGCATGACGTAATGGGGGGGTGTTATCTCTTTTGTCGAAAATCAGCCGTTTTTGCTCGAACATTAAATGCCTCCAAATGGTATTTAATTAACTTCCCGGGGTGAAGAAACCCTTTTTGAGAACTCAGAGTGAGTAAATTGGCCATTTTCATGCACTTTTAACCATTCCATAAATCTTGTGTTTTGGGCCCCTGGAAGCATGAAAATCACTTTAAACATGCTAATTTTAGCTCTAACACTGATGATCCACCTACAAATGTGAACTGACGTTCAAAAATAAAACATTTGAAAACGGACCATTTTCCACATTTCTGAAGCATGACGTAATGGGGGGGTGTTATCTCTTTTGTCGAAAATCAGCCGTTTTTGCTCGAACATTAAATGCCTCCAAATGGTATTTAATTAACTTCCCGAGCCCCTGGAAGCATGAAAATCACTTTAAACATGCTAATTTTAGCTCTAACACTGATGATCCACCTACAAATGTGAACTGACGTTCAAAAATAAAACATTTGAAAACGGACCATTTTCCACATTTCTGAAGCATGACGTAATGGGGGGGTGTTATCTCTTTTGTCGAAAATCAGCCGTTTTTGCTCGAACATTAAATGCCTCCAAATGGTATTTAATTAACTTCCCGGGGTGAAGAAACCCTTTTTGAGAACTCAGAGTGAGTAAATTGGCCATTTTCATGCACTTTTAACCATTCCATAAATCTTGTGTTTTGGGCCCCTGGAAGCATGAAAATCACTTTAAACATGCTAATTTTAGCTCTAACACTGATGATCCACCTACAAATGTGAACTGACGTTCAAAAATAAAACATTTGAAAACGGACCATTTTCCACATTTCTGAAGCATGACGTAATGGGGGGGTGTTATCTCTTTTGTCGAAAATCGGCCGTTTTTGCTCGAACATTAAATGCCTCCAAATGGTATTTAATTAACTTCCCGGGGTAAAGAAACCCTTTTTGAGAACTCAGAGTGAGTAAATTGGCCATTTTCATGCACTTTTAACCATTCCATAAATCTTGTGTTTTGGGCCCCTGGAAGCATGAAAATCACTTTAAACATGCTAATTTTAGCTCTAACACTGATGATCCACCTACAAATGTGAACTGACGTTCAAAAATAAAACATTTGAAAACGGACCATTTTCCACATTTCTGAAGCATGACGTAATGGGGGGGGGTGTTATCTCTTTTGTCGAAAATCAGCCGTTTTTGCTCGAACATTAAATGCCTCCAAATGGTATTTAATTAACTTCCCGAGCCCCTGGAAGCATGAAAATCACTTTAAACATGCTAATTTTAGCTCTAACACTGATGATCCACCTACAAATGTGAACTGACGTTAGAAAATAAAACATTTGAAAACGGACCATTTTCCACATTTCTGAAGCATGACGTAATGGGGGGGTGTTATCTCTTTTGTCGAAAATCAGCCGTTTTTGCTCGAACATTAAATGCCTCCAAATGGTATTTAATTAACTTCCCGGGGTGAAGAAACCCTTTTTGAGAACTCAGAGTGAGTAAATTGGCCATTTTCATGCACTTTTAACCATTCCATAAATCTTGTGTTTTGGGCCCCTGGAAGCATGAAAATCACTTTAAACATGCTAATTTTAGCTCTAACACTGATGATCCACCTACAAATGTGAACTGACGTTCAAAAATAAAACATTTGAAAACGGACCATTTTCCACATTTCTGAAGCATGGCGTAATGGGGGGGTGTTATCTCTTTTGTCGAAAATCAGCCGTTTTTGCTCGAACATTAAATGCCTCCAAATGGTATTTAATTAACTTACCGGGTGAAGAAACCCTTTTTGAGAACTCAGAGTTAGTAAATTGGCCATTTTCATGCACTTTTAACCATTCCATAAATCTTGTGTTTTGGGCCCCTGGAAGCATGAAAATCACTTTAAACATGCTAATTTTAGCTCTAACACTGATGATCCACCTACAAATGTGAACTGACGTTCAAAAATAAAACATTTGAAAACGGACCATTTTCCACATTTCTGAAGCATGACGTAATGGGGGGGTGTTATCTCTTTTGTCGAAAATCAGCCGTTTTTGCTCGAACATTAAATGCCTCCAAATGGTATTTAATTAACTTCCCGGGGTGAAGAAACCCTTTTTGAGAACTCAGAGTGAGTAAATTGGCCATTTTCATGCACTTTTAACCATTCCATAAATCTTGTGTTTTGGGCCCCTGGAAGCATGAAAATCACTTTAAACATGCTAATTTTAGCTCTAACACTGATGATCCACCTACAAATGTGAACTGACGTTCAAAAATAAAACATTTGAAAACGGACCATTTTCCACATTTCTGAAGCATGACGTAATGGGGGGGTGTTATCTCTTTTGTCGAAAATCAGCCGTTTTTGCTCGAACATTAAATGCCTCCAAATGGTATTTAATTAACTTCCCGAGCCCCTGGAAGCATGAAAATCACTTTAAACATGCTAATTTTAGCTCTAACACTGATGATCCACCTACAAATGTGAACTGACGTTCAAAAATAAAACATTTGAAAACAGACCATTTTCCACATTTCTGAAGCATGACGTAATGGGGGGGGTGTTATCTCTTTTGTCGAAAATCAGCCGTTTTTGCTCGAACATTAAATGCCTCCAAATGGTATTTAATTAACTTCCCGAGCCCCTGGAAGCATGAAAATCACTTTAAACATGCTAATTTTAGCTCTAACACTGATGATCCACCTACAAATGTGAACTGACGTTCAAAAATAAAACATTTGAAAACGGACCATTTTCCACATTTCTGAAGCATGACGTAATGGGGGGGTGTTATCTCTTTTGTCGAAAATCAGCCGTTTTTGCTCGAACATTAAATGCCTCCAAATGGTATTTAATTAACTTCCCGAGCCCCTGGAAGCATGAAAATCACTTTAAACATGCTAATTTTAGCTCTAACACTGATGATCCACCTACAAATGTGAACTGACGTTCAAAAATAAAACATTTGAAAACAGACCATTTTCCACATTTCTGAAGCATGACGTAATGGGGGGGGTGTTATCTCTTTTGTCGAAAATCAGCCGTTTTTGCTCGAACATTAAATGCCTCCAAATGGTATTTAATTAACTTCCCGAGCCCCTGGAAGCATGAAAATCACTTTAAACATGCTAATTTTAGCTCTAACACTGATGATCCACCTACAAATGTGAACTGACGTTCAAAAATAAAACATTTGAAAACGGACCATTTTCCACATTTCTGAAGCATGACGTAATGGGGGGGTGTTATCTCTTTTGTCGAAAATCAGCCGTTTTTGCTCGAACATTAAATGCCTCCAAATGGTATTTAATTAACTTCCCGAGCCCCTGGAAGCATGAAAATCACTTTAAACATGCTAATTTTAGCTCTAACACTGATGATCCACCTACAAATGTGAACTGACGTTCAAAAATAAAACATTTGAAAACGGACCATTTTCCACATTTCTGAAGCATGACGTAATGGGGGGGTGTTATCTCTTTTGTCGAAAATCAGCCGTTTTTGCTCGAACATTAAATGCCTCCAAATGGTATTTAATTAACTTCCCGGGGTGAAGAAACCCTTTTTGAGAACTCAGAGTGAGTAAATTGGCCATTTTCATGCACTTTTAACCATTCCATAAATCTTGTGTTTTGGGCCCCTGGAAGCATGAAAATCACTTTAAACATGCTAATTTTAGCTCTAACACTGACGATCCACCTACAAATGTGAACTGACGTTCAAAAATAAAACATTTGAAAACGGACCATTTTCCACATTTCTGAAGCATGACGTAATGGGGGGGTGTTATCTCTTTTGTCGAAAATCAGCCGTTTTTGCTCGAACATTAAATGCCTCCAAATGGTATTTAATTAACTTCCCGAGCCCCTGGAAGCATGAAAATCACTTTAAACATGCTAATTTTAGCTCTAACACTGATGATCCACCTACAAATGTGAACTGACGTTCAAAAATAAAACATTTGAAAACGGACCATTTTCCACATTTCTGAAGCATGACGTAATGGGAGGGTGTTATCTCTTTTGTCGAAAATCAGCCGTTTTTGCTCGAACATTAAATGCCTCCAAATGGTATTTAATTAACTTCCCGAGCCCCTGGAAGCATGAAAATCACTTTAAACATGCTAATTTTAGCTCTAACACTGATGATCCACCTACAAATGTGAACTGACGTTCAAAAATAAAACATTTGAAAACGGACCATTTTCCACATTTCTGAAGCATGACGTAATGGGGGGGTGTTATCTCTTTTGTCGAAAATCAGCCGTTTTTGCTCGAACATTAAATGCCTCCAAATGGTATTTAATTAACTTCCCGGGGTGAAGAAACCCTTTTTGAGAACTCAGAGTGAGTAAATTGGCCATTTTCATGCACTTTTAACCATTCCATAAATCTTGTGTTTTGGGCCCCTGGAAGCATGAAAATCACTTTAAACATGCTAATTTTAGCTCTAACACTGATGATCCACCTACAAATGTGAACTGACGTTCAAAAATAAAACATTTGAAAACGGACCATTTTCCACATTTCTGAAGCATGACGTAATGGGGGGGTGTTATCTCTTTTGTCGAAAATCAGCCGTTTTTGCTCGAACATTAAATGCCTCCAAATGGTATTTAATTAACTTCCCGAGCCCCTGGAAGCATGAAAATCACTTTAAACATGCTAATTTTAGCTCTAACACTGATGATCCACCTACAAATGTGAACTGACGTTCAAAAATAAAACATTTGAAAACGGACCATTTTCCACATTTCTGAAGCATGACGTAATGGGGGGGTGTTATCTCTTTTGTCGAAAATCAGCCGTTTTTGCTCGAACATTAAATGCCTCCAAATGGTATTTAATTAACTTCCCGAGCCCCTGGAAGCATGAAAATCACTTTAAACATGCTAATTTTAGCTCTAACACTGATGATCCACCTACAAATGTGAACTGACGTTCAAAAATAAAACATTTGAAAACGGACCATTTTCCACATTTCTGAAGCATGACGTAATGGGGGGGTGTTATCTCTTTTGTCGAAAATCAGCCGTTTTTGCTCGAACATTAAATGCCTCCAAATGGTATTTAATTAACTTTCCGGGGTGAAGAAACCCTTTTTGAGAACTCAGAGTGAGTAAATTGGCCATTTTCATGCACTTTTAACCATTCCATAAATCTTGTGTTTTGGGCCCCTGGAAGCATGAAAATCACTTTAAACATGCTAATTTTAGCTCTAACACTGATGATCCACCTACAAATGTGAACTGACGTTCAAAAATAAAACATTTGAAAACGGACCATTTTCCACATTTCTGAAGCATGACGTAATGGGGGGGTGTTATCTCTTTTGTCGAAAATCAGCCGTTTTTGCTCGAACATTAAATGCCTCCAAATGGTATTTAATTAACTTCCCGGGGTGAAGAAACCCTTTTTGAGAACTCAGAGTGAGTAAATTGGCCATTTTCATGCACTTTTAACCATTCCATAAATCTTGTGTTTTGGGCCCCTGGAAGCATGAAAATCACTTTAAACATGCTAATTTTAGCTCTAACACTGATGATCCACCTACAAATGTGAACTGACGTTCAAAAATAAAACATTTGAAAACGGACCATTTTCCACATTTCTGAAGCATGACGTAATGGGGGGGTGTTATCTCTTTTGTCGAAAATCAGCCGTTTTTGCTCGAACATTCAATGCCTCCAAATGGTATTTAATTAACTTCCCGAGCCCCTGGAAGCATGAAAATCACTTTAAACATGCTAATTTTAGCTCTAACACTGATGATCCACCTACAAATGTGAACTGACGTTCAAAAATAAAACATTTGAAAACGGACCATTTTCCACATTTCTGAAGCATGACGTAATGGGGGGGTGTTATCTCTTTTGTCGAAAATCAGCCGTTTTTGCTCGAACATTAAATGCCTCCAAATGGTATTTAATTAACTTCCCGAGCCCCTGGAAGCATGAAAATCACTTTAAACATGCTAATTTTAGCTCTAACACTGATGATCCACCTACAAATGTGAACTGACGTTCAAAAATAAAACATTTGAAAACGGACCATTTTCCACATTTCTGAAGCATGACGTAATGGGGGGGTGTTATCTCTTTTGTCGAAAATCAGCCGTTTTTGCTCGAACATTAAATGCCTCCAAATGGTATTTAATTAACTTCCCGAGCCCCTGGAAGCATGAAAATCACTTTAAACATGCTAATTTTAGCTCTAACACTGATGATCCACCTACAAATGTGAACTGACGTTCAAAAATAAAACATTTGAAAACGGACCATTTTCCACATTTCTGAAGCATGACGTAATGGGGGGGTGTTATCTCTTTTGTCGAAAATCAGCCGTTTTTGCTCGAACATTAAATGCCTCCAAATGGTATTTAATTAACTTCCCGAGCCCCTGGAAGCATGAAAATCACTTTAAACATGCTAATTTTAGCTCTAACACTGATGATCCACCTACAAATGTGAACTGACGTTCAAAAATAAAACATTTGAAAACGGACCATTTTCCACATTTCTGAAGCATGACGTAATGGGGGGGTGTTATCTCTTTTGTCGAAAATCAGCCGTTTTTGCTCGAACATTAAATGCCTCCAAATGGTATTTAATTAACTTCCCGAGCCCCTGGAAGCATGAAAATCACTTTAAACATGCTAATTTTAGCTCTAACACTGATGATCCACCTACAAATGTGAACTGACGTTCAAAAATAAAACATTTGAAAACGGACCATTTTCCACATTTCTGAAGCATGACGTAACGGGGGGGTGTTATCTCTTTTGTCGAAAATCAGCCGTTTTTGCTCGAACATTAAATGCCTCCAAATGGTATTTAATTAACTTCCCGAGCCCCTGGAAGCATGAAAATCACTTTAAACATGCTAATTTTAGCTCTAACACTGATGATCCACCTACAAATGTGAACTGACGTTCAAAAATAAAACATTTGAAAACGGACCATTTTCCACATTTCTGAAGCATGACGTAATGGGGGGGTGTTATCTCTTTTGTCGAAAATCAGCCGTTTTTGCTCGAACATTAAATGCCTCCAAATGGTATTTAATTAACTTCCCGGGGTGAAGAAACCCTTTTTGAGAACTCAGAGTGAGTAAATTGGCCATTTTCATGCACTTTTAACCATTCCATAAATCTTGTGTTTTGGGCCCCTGGAAGCATGAAAATCACTTTAAACATGCTAATTTTAGCTCTAACACTGATGATCCACCTACAAATGTGAACTGACGTTCAAAAATAAAACATTTGAAAACGGACCATTTTCCACATTTCTGAAGCATGACGAAATGGGGGGGTGTTATCTCTTTTGTCGAAAATCAGCCGTTTTTGCTCGAACATTAAATGCCTCCAAATGGTATTTAATTAACTTCCCGGGGTGAAGAAACCCTTTTTGAGAACTCAGAGTGAGTAAATTGGCCATTTTCATGCACTTTTAACCATTCCATAAATCTTGTGTTTTGGGCCCCTGGAAGCATGAAAATCACTTTAAACATGCTAATTTTAGCTCTAACACTGATGATCCACCTACAAATGTGAACTGACGTTCAAAAATAAAACATTTGAAAACGGACCATTTTCCACATTTCTGAAGCATGACGTAATGGGGGGGTGTTATCTCTTTTGTCGAAAATCAGCCGTTTTTGCTCGAACATTAAATGCCTCCAAATGGTATTTAATTAACTTCCCGAGCCCCTGGAAGCATGAAAATCACTTTAAACATGCTAATTTTAGCTCTAACACTGATGATCCACCTACAAATGTGAACTGACGTTCAAAAATAAAACATTTGAAAACGGACCATTTTCCACATTTCTGAAGCATGACGTAATGGGGGGGTGTTATCTCTTTTGTCGAAAATCAGCCGTTTTTGCTCGAACATTAAATGCCTCCAAATGGTATTTAATTAACTTCCCGGGGTGAAGAAACCCTTTTTGAGAACTCAGAGTGAGTAAATTGGCCATTTTCATGCACTTTTAACCATTCCATAAATCTTGTGTTTTGGGCCCCTGGAAGCATGAAAATCACTTTAAACATGCTAATTTTAGCTCTAACACTGATGATCCACCTACAAATGTGAACTGACGTTCAAAAATAAAACATTTGAAAACGGACCATTTTCCACATTTCTGAAGCATGACGTAATGGGGGGGTGTTATCTCTTTTGTCGAAAATCAGCCGTTTTTGCTCGAACATTAAATGCCTCCAAATGGTATTTAATTAACTTCCTGGGGTGAAGAAACCCTTTTTGAGAACTCAGAGTGAGTAAATTGGCCATTTTCATGCACTTTTAACCATTCCATAAATCTTGTGTTTTGGGCCCCTGGAAGCATGAAAATCACTTTAAACATGCTAATTTTAGCTCTAACACTGATGATCCACCTACAAATGTGAACTGACGTTCAAAAATAAAACATTTGAAAACGGACCATTTTCCACATTTCTGAAGCATGACGTAATGGGGGGGTGTTATCTCTTTTGTCGAAAATCAGCCGTTTTTGCTCGAACATTAAATGCCTCCAAATGGTATTTAATTAACTTCCTGAGCCCCTGGAAGCATGAAAATCACTTTAAACATGCTAATTTTAGCTCTAACACTGATGATCCACCTACAAATGTGAACTGACGTTCAAAAATAAAACATTTGAAAACGGACCATTTTCCACATTTCTGAAGCATGACGTAATGGGGGGGTGTTATCTCTTTTGTCGAAAATCAGCCGTTTTTGCTCGAACATTAAATGCCTCCAAATGGTATTTAATTAACTTCCCGGGGTGACAAAACCCTTTTTGAGAACTCAGAGTGAGTAAATTGGCCATTTTCATGCACTTTTAACCATTCCATAAATCTTGTGTTTTGGGCCCCTGGAAGCATGAAAATCACTTTAAACATGCTAATTTTAGCTCTAACACTGATGATCCACCTACAAATGTGAACTGACGTTCAATAATAAAACATTTGAAAACGGACCATTTTCCACATTTCTGAAGCATGACGTAATGGGGGGGTGTTATCTCTTTTGTCGAAAATCAGCCGTTTTTGCTCGAACATTAAATGCCTCCAAATGGTATTTAATTAACTTCCCGAGCCCCTGGAAGCATGAAAATCACTTTAAACATGCTAATTTTAGCTCTAACACTGATGATCCACCTACAAATGTGAACTGACGTTCAAAAATAAAACATTTGAAAACGGACCATTTTCCACATTTCTGAAGCATGACGTAATGGGGGGGTGTTATCTCTTTTGTCGAAAATCAGCCGTTTTTGCTCGAACATTAAATGCCTCCAAATGGTATTTAATTAACTTCCCGGGGTGAAGAAACCCTTTTTGAGAACTCAGAGTGAGTAAATTGGCCATTTTCATGCACTTTTAACCATTCCATAAATCTTGTGTTTTGGGCCCCTGGAAGCATGAAAATCACTTTAAACATGCTAATTTTAGCTCTAACACTGATGATCCACCTACAAATGTGAACTGACGTTCAAAAATAAAACATTTGAAAACGGACCATTTTCCACATTTCTGAAGCATGACGTAATGGGGGGGTGTTATCTCTTTTGTCGAAAATCAGCCGTTTTTGCTCGAACATTAAATGCCTCCAAATGGTATTTAATTAACTTCCCGAGCCCCTGGAAGCATGAAAATCACTTTAAACATGCTAATTTTAGCTCTAACACTGATGATCCACCTACAAATGTGAACTGACGTTCAAAAATAAAACATTTGAAAACGGACCATTTTCCACATTTCTGAAGCATGACGTAATGGGGGGGTGTTATCTCTTTTGTCGAAAATCAGCCGTTTTTGCTCGAACATTAAATGCCTCCAAATGGTATTTAATTAACTTCCCGGGGTGAAGAAACCCTTTTTGAGAACTCAGAGTGAGTAAATTGGCCATTTTCATGCACTTTTAACCATTCCATAAATCTTGTGTTTTGGGCCCCTGGAAGCATGAAAATCACTTTAAACATGCTAATTTTAGCTCTAACACTGATGATCCACCTACAAATGTGAACTGACGTTCAAAAATAAAACATTTGAAAACGGACCATTTTCCACATTTCTGAAGCATGACGTAATGGGGGGGTGTTATCTCTTTTGTCGAAAATCAGCCGTTTTTGCTCGAACATTAAATGCCTCCAAATGGTATTTAATTAACTTCCCGAGCCCCTGGAAGCATGAAAATCACTTTAAACATGCTAATTTTAGCTCTAACACTGATGATCCACCTACAAATGTGAACTGACGTTCAAAAATAAAACATTTGAAAACGGACCATTTTCCACATTTCTGAAGCATGACGTAATGGGGGGGTGTTATCTCTTTTGTCGAAAATCAGCCGTTTTTGCTCGAACATTAAATGCCTCCAAATGGTATTTAATTAACTTCCCGGGGTGAAGAAACCCTTTTTGAGAACTCAGAGTGAGTAAATTGGCCATTTTCATGCACTTTTAACCATTCCATAAATCTTGTGTTTTGGGCCCCTGGAAGCATGAAAATCACTTTAAACATGCTAATTTTAGCTCTAACACTGATGATCCACCTACAAATGTGAACTGACGTTCAAAAATAAAACATTTGAAAACGGACCATTTTCCACATTTCTGAAGCATGACGTAATGGGGGGGTGTTATCTCTTTTGTCGAAAATCAGCCGTTTTTGCTCGAACATTAAATGCCTCCAAATGGTATTTAATTAACTTCCCGAGCCCCTGGAAGCATGAAAATCACTTTAAACATGCTAATTTTAGCTCTAACACTGATGATCCACCTACAAATGTGAACTGACGTTCAAAAATAAAACATTTGAAAACGGACCATTTTCCACATTTCTGAAGCATGACGTAATGGGGGGGTGTTATCTCTTTTGTCGAAAATCAGCCGTTTTTGCTCGAACATTAAATGCCTCCAAATGGTATTTAATTAACTTCCCGGGGTGAAGAAACCCTTTTTGAGAACTCAGAGTGAGTAAATTGGCCATTTTCATGCACTTTTAACCATTCCATAAATCTTGTGTTTTGGGCCCCTGGAAGCATGAAAATCACTTTAAACATGCTAATTTTAGCTCTAACACTGATGATCCACCTACAAATGTGAACTGACGTTCAAAAATAAAACATTTGAAAACGGACCATTTTCCACATTTCTGAAGCATGACGTAATGGGGGGGTGTTATCTCTTTTGTCGAAAATCAGCCGTTTTTGCTCGAACATTAAATGCCTCCAAATGGTATTTAATTAACTTCCCGGGGTGAAGAAACCCTTTTTGAGAACTCAGAGTGAGTAAATTGGCCATTTTCATGCACTTTTAACCATTCCATAAATCTTGTGTTTTGGGCCCCTGGAAGCATGAAAATCACTTTAAACATGCTAATTTTAGCTCTAACACTGATGATCCACCTACAAATGTGAACTGACGTTCAAAAATAAAACATTTGAAAACGGACCATTTTCCACATTTCTGAAGCATGACGTAATGGGGGGGTGTTATCTCTTTTGTCGAAAATCAGCCGTTTTTGCTCGAACATTAAATGCCTCCAAATGGTATTTAATTAACTTCCCGGGGTGAAGAAACCCTTTTTGAGAACTCAGAGTGAGTAAATTGGCCATTTTCATGCACTTTTAACCATTCCATAAATCTTGTGTTTTGGGCCCCTGGAAGCATGAAAATCACTTTAAACATGCTAATTTTAGCTCTAACACTGATGATCCACCTACAAATGTGAACTGACGTTCAAAAATAAAACATTTGAAAACGGACCATTTTCCACATTTCTGAAGCATGACGTAATGGGGGGGTGTTATCTCTTTTGTCGAAAATCAGCCGTTTTTGCTCGAACATTAAATGCCTCCAAATGGTATTTAATTAACTTCCCGGGGTGAAGAAACCCTTTTTGCGAACTCAGAGTGAGTAAATTGGCCATTTTCATGCACTTTTAACCATTCCATAAATCTTGTGTTTTGGGCCCCTGGAAGCATGAAAATCACTTTAAACATGCTAATTTTAGCTCTAACACTGATGATCCACCTACAAATGTGAACTGACGTTCAAAAATAAAACATTTGAAAACGGACCATTTTCCACATTTCTGAAGCATGACGTAATGGGGGGGTGTTATCTCTTTTGTCGAAAATCAGCCGTTTTTGCTCGAACATTAAATGCCTCCAAATGGTATTTAATTAACTTCCCGGGGTGAAGAAACCCTTTTTGAGAACTCAGAGTGAGTAAATTGGCCATTTTCATGCACTTTTAACCATTCCATAAATCTTGTGTTTTGGGCCCCTGGAAGCATGAAAATCACTTTAAACATGCTAATTTTAGCTCTAACACTGATGATCCACCTACAAATGTGAACTGACGTTCAAAAATAAAACATTTGAAAACGGACCATTTTCCACATTTCTGAAGCATGACGTAATGGGGGGGTGTTATCTCTTTTGTCGAAAATCAGCCGTTTTTGCTCGAACATTAAATGCCTCCAAATGGTATTTAATTAACTTCCCGGGGTGAAGAAACCCTTTTTGAGAACTCAGAGTGAGTAAATTGGCCATTTTCATGCACTTTTAACCATTCCATAAATCTTGTGTTTTGGGCCCCTGGAAGCATGAAAATCACTTTAAACATGCTAATTTTAGCTCTAACACTGATGATCCACCTACAAATGTGAACTGACGTTCAAAAATAAAACATTTGAAAACGGACCATTTTCCACATTTCTGAAGCATGACGTAATGGGGGGGTGTTATCTCTTTTGTCGAAAATCAGCCGTTTTTGCTCGAACATTAAATGCCTCCAAATGGTATTTAATTAACTTCCCGAGCCCCTGGAAGCATGAAAATCACTTTAAACATGCTAATTTTAGCTCTAACACTGATGATCCACCTACAAATGTGAACTGACGTTCAAAAATAAAACATTTGAAAACGGACCATTTTCCACATTTCTGAAGCATGACGTAATGGGGGGGTGTTATCTCTTTTGTCGAAAATCAGCCGTTTTTGCTCGAACATTAAATGCCTCCAAATGGTATTTAATTAACTTCCCGGGGTGAAGAAACCCTTTTTGAGAACTCAGAGTGAGTAAATTGGCCATTTTCATGCACTTTTAACCATTCCATAAATCTTGTGTTTTGGGCCCCTGGAAGCATGAAAATCACTTTAAACATGCTAATTTTAGCTCTAACACTGATGATCCACCTACAAATGTGAACTGACGTTCAAAAATAAAACATTTGAAAACGGACCATTTTCCACATTTCTGAAGCATGACGTAATGGGGGGGTGTTATCTCTTTTGTCGAAAATCAGCCGTTTTTGCTCGAACATTAAATGCCTCCAAATGGTATTTAATTAACTTCCCGGGGTGAAGAAACCCTTTTTGAGAACTCAGAGTGAGTAAATTGGCCATTTTCATGCACTTTTAACCATTCCATAAATCTTGTGTTTTGGGCCCCTGGAAGCATGAAAATCACTTTAAACATGCTAATTTTAGCTCTAACACTGATGATCCACCTACAAATGTGAACTGACGTTCAAAAATAAAACATTTGAAAACGGACCATTTTCCACATTTCTGAAGCATGACGTAATGGGGGGGTGTTATCTCTTTTGTCGAAAATCAGCCGTTTTTGCTCGAACATTAAATGCCTCCAAATGGTATTTAATTAACTTCCCGAGCCCCTGGAAGCATGAAAATCACTTTAAACATGCTAATTTTAGCTCTAACACTGATGATCCACCTACAAATGTGAACTGACGTTCAAAAATAAAACATTTGAAAACGGACCATTTTCCACATTTCTGAAGCATGACGTAATGGGGGGGTGTTATCTCTTTTGTCGAAAATCAGCCGTTTTTGCTCGAACATTAAATGCCTCCAAATGGTATTTAATTAACTTCCCGAGCCCCTGGAAGCATTAAAATCACTTTAAACATGCTAATTTTAGCTCTAACACTGATGATCCACCTACAAATGTGAACTGACGTTCAAAAATAAAACATTTGAAAACGGACCATTTTCCACATTTCTGAAGCATGACGTAATGGGGGGGTGTTATCTCTTTTGTCGAAAATCAGCCGTTTTTGCTCGAACATTAAATGCCTCCAAATGGTATTTAATTAACTTCCCGAGCCCCTGGAAGCATGAAAATCACTTTAAACATGCTAATTTTAGCTCTAACACTGATGATCCACCTACAAATGTGAACTGACGTTCAAAAATAAAACATTTGAAAACGGACCATTTTCCACATTTCTGAAGCATGACGTAATGGGGGGGTGTTATCTCTTTTGTCGAAAATCAGCCGTTTTTGCTCGAACATTAAATGCCTCCAAATGGTATTTAATTAACTTCCCGAGCCCCTGGAAGCATGAAAATCACTTTAAACATGCTAATTTTAGCTCTAACACTGATGATCCACCTACAAATGTGAACTGACGTTCAAAAATAAAACATTTGAAAACGGACCATTTTCCACATTTCTGAAGCATGACGTAATGGGGGGGTGTTATCTCTTTTGTCGAAAATCAGCCGTTTTTGCTCGAACATTAAATGCCTCCAAATGGTATTTAATTAACTTCCCGGGGTGAAGAAACCCTTTTTGAGAACTCAGAGTGAGTAAATTGGCCATTTTCATGCACTTTTAACCATTCCATAAATCTTGTGTTTTGGGCCCCTGGAAGCATGAAAATCACTTTAAACATGCTAATTTTAGCTCTAACACTGATGATCCACCTACAAATGTGAACTGACGTTCAAAAATAAAACATTTGAAAACGGACCATTTTCCACATTTCTGAAGCATGACGTAATGGGGGGGTGTTATCTCTTTTGTCGAAAATCAGCCGTTTTTGTTCGAACATTAAATGCCTCCAAATGGTATTTAATTAACTTCCCGAGCCCCTGGAAGCATGAAAATCCCTTTAAACATGCTAATTTTAGCTCTAACACTGATGATCCACCTACAAATGTGAACTGACGTTCAAAAATAAAACATTTGAAAACGGACCATTTTCCACATTTCTGAAGCATGACGTAATGGGGGGGGTGTTATCTCTTTTGTCGAAAATCAGCCGTTTTTGCTCGAACATTAAATGCCTCCAAATGGTATTTAATTAACTTCCCGAGCCCCTGGAAGCATGAAAATCACTTTAAACATGCTAATTTTAGCTCTAACACTGATGATCCACCTACAAATGTGAACTGACGTTCAAAAATAAAACATTTGAAAACGGACCATTTTCCACATTTCTGAAGCATGACGTAATGGGGGGGTGTTATCTCTTTTGTCGAAAATCAGCCGTTTTTGCTCGAACATTAAATGCCTCCAAATGGTATTTAATTAACTTCCCGGGGTGAAGAAACCCTTTTTGAGAACTCAGAGTGAGTAAATTGGCCATTTTCATGCACTTTTAACCATTCCATAAATCTTGTGTTTTGGGCCCCTGGAAGCATGAAAATCACTTTAAACATGCTAATTTTAGCTCTAACACTGATGATCCACCTACAAATGTGAACTGACGTTCAAAAATAAAACATTTGAAAACGGACCATTTTCCACATTTCTGAAGCATGACGTAATGGGGGGGTGTTATCTCTTTTGTCGAAAATCAGCCGTTTTTGCTCGAACATTAAATGCCTCCAAATGGTATTTAATTAACTTCCCGAGCCCCTGGAAGCATGAAAATCACTTTAAACATGCTAATTTTAGCTCTAACACTGATGATCCACCTACAAATGTGAACTGACGTTCAAAAATAAAACATTTGAAAACGGACCATTTTCCACATTTCTGAAGCATGACGTAATGGGGGGGTGTTATCTCTTTTGTCGAAAATCAGCCGTTTTTGCTCGAACATTAAATGCCTCCAAATGGTATTTAATTAACTTCCCGGGGTGAAGAAACCCTTTTTGAGAACTCAGAGTGAGTAAATTGGCCATTTTCATGCACTTTTAACCATTCCATAAATCTTGTGTTTTGGGCCCCTGGAAGCATGAAAATCACTTTAAACATGCTAATTTTAGCTCTAACACTGATGATCCACCTACAAATGTGAACTGACGTTCAAAAATAAAACATTTGAAAACGGACCATTTTCCACATTTCTGAAGCATGACGTAATGGGGGGGTGTTATCTCTTTTGTCGAAAATCAGCCGTTTTTGCTCGAACATTAAATGCCTCCAAATGGTATTTAATTAACTTCCCGAGCCCCTGGAAGCATGAAAATCACTTTAAACATGCTAATTTTAGCTCTAACACTGATGATCCACCTACAAATGTGAACTGACGTTCAAAAATAAAACATTTGAAAACGGACCATTTTCCACATTTCTGAAGCATGACGTAATGGGGGGGTGTTATCTCTTTTGTCGAAAATCAGCCGTTTTTGCTCGAACATTAAATGCCTCCAAATGGTATTTAATTAACTTCCCGGGGTGAAGAAACCCTTTTTGAGAACTCAGAGTGAGTAAATTGGCCATTTTCATGCACTTTTAACCATTCCATAAATCTTGTGTTTTGGGCCCCTGGAAGCATGAAAATCACTTTAAACATGCTAATTTTAGCTCTAACACTGATGATCCACCTACAAATGTGAACTGACGTTCAAAAATAAAACATTTGAAAACGGACCATTTTCCACATTTCTGAAGCATGACGTAATGGGGGGGTGTTATCTCTTTTGTCGAAAATCAGCCGTTTTTGCTCGAACATTAAATGCCTCCAAATGGTATTTAATTAACTTCCCGAGCCCCTGGAAGCATGAAAATCACTTTAAACATGCTAATTTTAGCTCTAACACTGATGATCCACCTACAAATGTGAACTGACGTTCAAAAATAAAACATTTGAAAACGGACCATTTTCCACATTTCTGAAGCATGACGTAATGGGGGGGTGTTATCTCTTTTGTCGAAAATCAGCCGTTTTTGCTCGAACATTAAATGCCTCCAAATGGTATTTAATTAACTTCCCGGGGTGAAGAAACCCTTTTTGAGAACTCAGAGTGAGTAAATTGGCCATTTTCATGCACTTTTAACCATTCCATAAATCTTGTGTTTTGGGCCCCTGGAAGCATGAAAATCACTTTAAACATGCTAATTTTAGCTCTAACACTGATGATCCACCTACAAATGTGAACTGACGTTCAAAAATAAAACATTTGAAAACGGACCATTTTCCACATTTCTGAAGCATGACGTAATGGGGGGGTGTTATCTCTTTTGTCGAAAATCAGCCGTTTTTGCTCGAACATTAAATGCCTCCAAATGGTATTTAATTAACTTCCCGGGGTGAAGAAACCCTTTTTGAGAACTCAGAGTGAGTAAATTGGCCATTTTCATGCACTTTTAACCATTCCATAAATCTTGTGTTTTGGGCCCCTGGAAGCATGAAAATCACTTTAAACATGCTAATTTTAGCTCTAACACTGATGATCCACCTACAAATGTGAACTGACGTTCAAAAATAAAACATTTGAAAACGGACCATTTTCCACATTTCTGAAGCATGACGTAATGGGGGGGTGTTATCTCTTTTGTCGAAAATCAGCCGTTTTTGCTCGAACATTAAATGCCTCCAAATGGTATTTAATTAACTTCCCGAGCCCCTGGAAGCATGAAAATCACTTTAAACATGCTAATTTTAGCTCTAACACTGATGATCCACCTACAAATGTGAACTGACGTTCAAAAATAAAACATTTGAAAACGGACCATTTTCCACATTTCTGAAGCATGACGTAATGGGGGGGTGTTATCTCTTTTGTCGAAAATCAGCCGTTTTTGCTCGAACATTAAATGCCTCCAAATGGTATTTAATTAACTTCCCGGGGTGAAGAAACCCTTTTTGAGAACTCAGAGTGAGTAAATTGGCCATTTTCATGCACTTTTAACCATTCCATAAATCTTGTGTTTTGGGCCCCTGGAAGCATGAAAATCACTTTAAACATGCTAATTTTAGCTCTAACACTGATGATCCACCTACAAATGTGAACTGACGTTCAAAAATAAAACATTTGAAAACGGACCATTTTCCACATTTCTGAAGCATGACGTAATGGGGGGGTGTTATCTCTTTTGTCGAAAATCAGCCGTTTTTGCTCGAACATTAAATGCCTCCAAATGGTATTTAATTAACTTCCCGAGCCCCTGGAAGCATGAAAATCACTTTAAACATGCTAATTTTAGCTCTAACACTGATGATCCACCTACAAATGTGAACTGACGTTCAAAAATAAAACATTTGAAAACGGACCATTTTCCACATTTCTGAAGCATGACGTAATGGGGGGGTGTTATCTCTTTTGTCGAAAATCAGCCGTTTTTGCTCGAACATTAAATGCCTCCAAATGGTATTTAATTAACTTCCCGGGGTGAAGAAACCCTTTTTGAGAACTCAGAGTGAGTAAATTGGCCATTTTCATGCACTTTTAACCATTCCATAAATCTTGTGTTTTGGGCCCCTGGAAGCATGAAAATCACTTTAAACATGCTAATTTTAGCTCTAACACTGATGATCCACCTACAAATGTGAACTGACGTTCAAAAATAAAACATTTGAAAACGGACCATTTTCCACATTTCTGAAGCATGACGTAATGGGGGGGTGTTATCTCTTTTGTCGAAAATCAGCCGTTTTTGCTCAAACATTAAATGCCTCCAAATGGTATTTAATTAACTTCCCGAGCCCCTGGAAGCATGAAAATCACTTTAAACATACTAATTTTAGCTCTAACACTGATGATCCACCTACAAATGTGAACTGACGTTCAAAAATAAAACATTTGAAAACGGACCATTTTCCACATTTCTGAAGCATGACGTAATGGGGGGGTGTTATCTCTTTTGTCGAAAATCAGCCGTTTTTGCTCGAACATTAAATGCCTCCAAATGGTATTTAATTAACTTCCCGAGCCCCTGGAAGCATGAAAATCACTTTAAACATGCTAATTTTAGCTCTAACACTGATGATCCACCTACAAATGTGAACTGACGTTCAAAAATAAAACATTTGAAAACGGACCATTTTCCACATTTCTGAAGCATGACGTAATGGGGGGGTGTTATCTCTTTTGTCGAAAATCAGCCGTTTTTGCTCGAACATTAAATGCCTCCAAATGGTATTTAATTAACTTCCCGAGCCCCTGGAAGCATGAAAATCACTTTAAACATGCTAATTTTAGCTCTAACACTGATGATCCACCTACAAATGTGAACTGACGTTCAAAAATAAAACATTTGAAAACGGACCATTTTCCACATTTCTGAAGCATGACGTAATGGGGGGGTGTTATCTCTTTTGTCGAAAATCAGCCGTTTTTGCTCGAACATTAAATGCCTCCAAATGGTATTTAATTAACTTCCCGGGGTGAAGAAACCCTTTTTGAGAACTCAGAGTGAGTAAATTGGCCATTTTCATGCACTTTTAACCATTCCATAAATCTTGTGTTTTGGGCCCCTGGAAGCATGAAAATCACTTTAAACATGCTAATTTTAGCTCTAACACTGATGATCCACCTACAAATGTGAACTGACGTTCAAAAATAAAACATTTGAAAACGGACCATTTTCCACATTTCTGAAGCATGACGTAATGGGGGGGTGTTATCTCTTTTGTCGAAAATCAGCCGTTTTTGCTCAAACATTAAATGCCTCCAAATGGTATTTAATTAACTTCCCGAGCCCCTGGAAGCATGAAAATCACTTTAAACATACTAATTTTAGCTCTAACACTGATGATCCACCTACAAATGTGAACTGACGTTCAAAAATAAAACATTTGAAAACGGACCATTTTCCACATTTCTGAAGCATGACGTAATGGGGGGGTGTTATCTCTTTTGTCGAAAATCAGCCGTTTTTGCTCGAACATTAAATGCCTCCAAATGGTATTTAATTAACTTCCCGAGCCCCTGGAAGCATGAAAATCACTTTAAACATGCTAATTTTAGCTCTAACACTGATGATCCACCTACAAATGTGAACTGACGTTCAAAAATAAAACATTTGAAAACGGACCATTTTCCACATTTCTGAAGCATGACGTAATGGGGGGGTGTTATCTCTTTTGTCGAAAATCAGCCGTTTTTGCTCGAACATTAAATGCCTCCAAATGGTATTTAATTAACTTCCCGAGCCCCTGGAAGCATGAAAATCACTTTAAACATGCTAATTTTAGCTCTAACACTGATGATCCACCTACAAATGTGAACTGACGTTCAAAAATAAAACATTTGAAAACGGACCATTTTCCACATTTCTGAAGCATGACGTAATGGGGGGGTGTTATCTCTTTTGTCGAAAATCAGCCATTTTTGCTCGAACATTAAATGCCTCCAAATGGTATTTAATTAACTTCCCGGGGTGAAGAAACCCTTTTTGAGAACTCAGAGTGAGTAAATTGGCCATTTTCATGCACTTTTAACCATTCCATAAATCTTGTGTTTTGGGCCCCTGGAAGCATGAAAATCACTTTAAACATGCTAATTTTAGCTCTAACACTGATGATCCACCTACAAATGTGAACTGACGTTCAAAAATAAAACATTTGAAAACGGACCATTTTCCACATTTCTGAAGCATGACGTAATGGGGGGGTGTTATCTCTTTTGTCGAAAATCAGCCGTTTTTGCTCGAACATTAAATGCCTCCAAATGGTATTTAATTAACTTCCCGAGCCCCTGGAAGCATGAAAATCACTTTAAACATGCTAATTTTAGCTCTAACACTGATGATCCACCTACAAATGTGAACTGACGTTCAAAAATAAAACATTTGAAAACGGACCATTTTCCACATTTCTGAAGCATGACGTAATGGGGGGGTGTTATCTCTTTTGTCGAAAATCAGCCGTTTTTGCTCGAACATTAAATGCCTCCAAATGGTATTTAATTAACTTCCCGAGCCCCTGGAAGCATGAAAATCACTTTAAACATGCTAATTTTAGCTCTAACACTGATGATCCACCTACAAATGTGAACTGACGTTCAAAAATAAAACATTTGAAAACGGACCATTTTCCACATTTCTGAAGCATGACGTAATGGGGGGGTGTTATCTCTTTTGTCGAAAATCAGCCGTTTTTGCTCGAACATTAAATGCCTCCAAATGGTATTTAATTAACTTCCCGGGGTGAAGAAACCCTTTTTGAGAACTCAGAGTGAGTAAATTGGCCATTTTCATGCACTTTTAACCATTCCATAAATCTTGTGTTTTGGGCCCCTGGAAGCATGAAAATCACTTTAAACATGCTAATTTTAGCTCTAACACTGATGATCCACCTACAAATGTGAACTGACGTTCAAAAATAAAACATTTGAAAACGGACCATTTTCCACATTTCTGAAGCATGACGTAATGGGGGGGTGTTATCTCTTTTGTCGAAAATCAGCCGTTTTTGCTCGAACATTAAATGCCTCCAAATGGTATTTAATTAACTTCCCGAGCCCCTGGAAGCATGAAAATCACTTTAAACATGCTAATTTTAGCTCTAACACTGATGATCCACCTACAAATGTGAACTGACGTTCAAAAATAAAACATTTGAAAACGGACCATTTTCCACATTTCTGAAGCATGACGTAATGGGGGGGTGTTATCTCTTTTGTCGAAAATCAGCCGTTTTTGCTCGAACATTAAATGCCTCCAAATGGTATTTAATTAACTTCCCGAGCCCCTGGAAGCATGAAAATCACTTTAAACATGCTAATTTTAGCTCTAACACTGATGATCCACCTACAAATGTGAACTGACGTTCAAAAATAAAACATTTGAAAACGGACCATTTTCCACATTTCTGAAGCATGACGTAATGGGGGGGTGTTATCTCTTTTGTCGAAAATCAGCCGTTTTTGCTCGAACATTAAATGCCTCCAAATGGTATTTAATTAACTTCCCGAGCCCCTGGAAGCATGAAAATCACTTTAAACATGCTAATTTTAGCTCTAACACTGATGATCCACCTACAAATGTGAACTGACGTTCAAAAATAAAACATTTGAAAACGGACCATTTTCCACATTTCTGAAGCATGACGTAATGGGGGGGTGTTATCTCTTTTGTCGAAAATCAGCCGTTTTTGCTCGAACATTAAATGCCTCCAAATGGTATTTAATTAACTTCCCGGGGTGAAGAAACCCTTTTTGAGAACTCAGAGTGAGTAAATTGGCCATTTTCATGCACTTTTAACCATTCCATAAATCTTGTGTTTTGGGCCCCTGGAAGCATGAAAATCACTTTAAACATGCTAATTTTAGCTCTAACACTGATGATCCACCTACAAATGTGAACTGACGTTCAAAAATAAAACATTTGAAAACGGACCATTTTCCACATTTCTGAAGCATGACGTAATGGGGGGGTGTTATCTCTTTTGTCGAAAATCAGCCGTTTTTGTTCGAACATTAAATGCCTCCAAATGGTATTTAATTAACTTCCCGAGCCCCTGGAAGCATGAAAATCCCTTTAAACATGCTAATTTTAGCTCTAACACTGATGATCCACCTACAAATGTGAACTGACGTTCAAAAATAAAACATTTGAAAACGGACCATTTTCCACATTTCTGAAGCATGACGTAATGGGGGGGGTGTTATCTCTTTTGTCGAAAATCAGCCGTTTTTGCTCGAACATTAAATGCCTCCAAATGGTATTTAATTAACTTCCCGAGCCCCTGGAAGCATGAAAATCACTTTAAACATGCTAATTTTAGCTCTAACACTGATGATCCACCTACAAATGTGAACTGACGTTCAAAAATAAAACATTTGAAAACGGACCATTTTCCACATTTCTGAAGCATGACGTAATGGGGGGGTGTTATCTCTTTTGTCGAAAATCAGCCGTTTTTGCTCGAACATTAAATGCCTCCAAATGGTATTTAATTAACTTCCCGGGGTGAAGAAACCCTTTTTGAGAACTCAGAGTGAGTAAATTGGCCATTTTCATGCACTTTTAACCATTCCATAAATCTTGTGTTTTGGGCCCCTGGAAGCATGAAAATCACTTTAAACATGCTAATTTTAGCTCTAACACTGATGATCCACCTACAAATGTGAACTGACGTTCAAAAATAAAACATTTGAAAACGGACCATTTTCCACATTTCTGAAGCATGACGTAATGGGGGGGTGTTATCTCTTTTGTCGAAAATCAGCCGTTTTTGCTCGAACATTAAATGCCTCCAAATGGTATTTAATTAACTTCCCGAGCCCCTGGAAGCATGAAAATCACTTTAAACATGCTAATTTTAGCTCTAACACTGATGATCCACCTACAAATGTGAACTGACGTTCAAAAATAAAACATTTGAAAACGGACCAATATCCACATTTCTGAAGCATGACGTAATGGGGGGGTGTTATCTCTTTTGTCGAAAATCAGCCGTTTTTGCTCGAACATTAAATGCCTCCAAATGGTATTTAATTAACTTCCCGGGGTGAAGAAACCCTTTTTGAGAACTCAGAGTGAGTAAATTGGCCATTTTCATGCACTTTTAACCATTCCATAAATCTTGTGTTTTGGGCCCCTGGAAGCATGAAAATCACTTTAAACATGCTAATTTTAGCTCTAACACTGATGATCCACCTACAAATGTGAACTGACGTTCAAAAATAAAACATTTGAAAACGGACCATTTTCCACATTTCTGAAGCATGACGTAATGGGGGGGTGTTATCTCTTTTGTCGAAAATCAGCCGTTTTTGCTCGAACATTAAATGCCTCCAAATGGTATTTAATTAACTTCCCGAGCCCCTGGAAGCATGAAAATCACTTTAAACATGCTAATTTTAGCTCTAACACTGATGATCCACCTACAAATGTGAACTGACGTTCAAAAATAAAACATTTGAAAACGGACCATTTTCCACATTTCTGAAGCATGACGTAATGGGGGGGTGTTATCTCTTTTGTCGAAAATCAGCCGTTTTTGCTCGAACATTAAATGCCTCCAAATGGTATTTAATTAACTTCCCGGGGTGAAGAAACCCTTTTTGAGAACTCAGAGTGAGTAAATTGGCCATTTTCATGCACTTTTAACCATTCCATAAATCTTGTGTTTTGGGCCCCTGGAAGCATGAAAATCACTTTAAACATGCTAATTTTAGCTCTAACACTGATGATCCACCTACAAATGTGAACTGACGTTCAAAAATAAAACATTTGAAAACGGACCATTTTCCACATTTCTGAAGCATGACGTAATGGGGGGGTGTTATCTCTTTTGTCGAAAATCAGCCGTTTTTGCTCGAACATTAAATGCCTCCAAATGGTATTTAATTAACTTCCCGAGCCCCTGGAAGCATGAAAATCACTTTAAACATGCTAATTTTAGCTCTAACACTGATGATCCACCTACAAATGTGAACTGACGTTCAAAAATAAAACATTTGAAAACGGACCATTTTCCACATTTCTGAAGCATGACGTAATGGGGGGGTGTTATCTCTTTTGTCGAAAATCAGCCGTTTTTGCTCGAACATTAAATGCCTCCAAATGGTATTTAATTAACTTCCCGGGGTGAAGAAACCCTTTTTGAGAACTCAGAGTGAGTAAATTGGCCATTTTCATGCACTTTTAACCATTCCATAAATCTTGTGTTTTGGGCCCCTGGAAGCATGAAAATCACTTTAAACATGCTAATTTTAGCTCTAACACTGATGATCCACCTACAAATGTGAACTGACGTTCAAAAATAAAACATTTGAAAACGGACCATTTTCCACATTTCTGAAGCATGACGTAATGGGGGGGTGTTATCTCTTTTGTCGAAAATCAGCCGTTTTTGCTCGAACATTAAATGCCTCCAAATGGTATTTAATTAACTTCCCGGGGTGAAGAAACCCTTTTTGAGAACTCAGAGTGAGTAAATTGGCCATTTTCATGCACTTTTAACCATTCCATAAATCTTGTGTTTTGGGCCCCTGGAAGCATGAAAATCACTTTAAACATGCTAATTTTAGCTCTAACACTGATGATCCACCTACAAATGTGAACTGACGTTCAAAAATAAAACATTTGAAAACGGACCATTTTCCACATTTCTGAAGCATGACGTAATGGGGGGGTGTTATCTCTTTTGTCGAAAATCAGCCGTTTTTGCTCGAACATTAAATGCCTCCAAATGGTATTTAATTAACTTCCCGAGCCCCTGGAAGCATGAAAATCACTTTAAACATGCTAATTTTAGCTCTAACACTGATGATCCACCTACAAATGTGAACTGACGTTCAAAAATAAAACATTTGAAAACGGACCATTTTCCACATTTCTGAAGCATGACGTAATGGGGGGGTGTTATCTCTTTTGTCGAAAATCAGCCGTTTTTGCTCGAACATTAAATGCCTCCAAATGGTATTTAATTAACTTCCCGGGGTGAAGAAACCCTTTTTGAGAACTCAGAGTGAGTAAATTGGCCATTTTCATGCACTTTTAACCATTCCATAAATCTTGTGTTTTGGGCCCCTGGAAGCATGAAAATCACTTTAAACATGCTAATTTTAGCTCTAACACTGATGATCCACCTACAAATGTGAACTGACGTTCAAAAATAAAACATTTGAAAACGGACCATTTTCCACATTTCTGAAGCATGACGTAATGGGGGGGTGTTATCTCTTTTGTCGAAAATCAGCCGTTTTTGCTCGAACATTAAATGCCTCCAAATGGTATTTAATTAACTTCCCGAGCCCCTGGAAGCATGAAAATCACTTTAAACATGCTAATTTTAGCTCTAACACTGATGATCCACCTACAAATGTGAACTGACGTTCAAAAATAAAACATTTGAAAACGGACCATTTTCCACATTTCTGAAGCATGACGTAATGGGGGGGTGTTATCTCTTTTGTCGAAAATCAGCCGTTTTTGCTCGAACATTAAATGCCTCCAAATGGTATTTAATTAACTTCCCGGGGTGAAGAAACCCTTTTTGAGAACTCAGAGTGAGTAAATTGGCCATTTTCATGCACTTTTAACCATTCCATAAATCTTGTGTTTTGGGCCCCTGGAAGCATGAAAATCACTTTAAACATGCTAATTTTAGCTCTAACACTGATGATCCACCTACAAATGTGAACTGACGTTCAAAAATAAAACATTTGAAAACGGACCATTTTCCACATTTCTGAAGCATGACGTAATGGGGGGGTGTTATCTCTTTTGTCGAAAATCAGCCGTTTTTGCTCGAACATTAAATGCCTCCAAATGGTATTTAATTAACTTCCCGAGCCCCTGGAAGCATGAAAATCACTTTAAACATGCTAATTTTAGCTCTAACACTGATGATCCACCTACAAATGTGAACTGACGTTCAAAAATAAAACATTTGAAAACGGACCATTTTCCACATTTCTGAAGCATGACGTAATGGGGGGGTGTTATCTCTTTTGTCGAAAATCAGCCGTTTTTGCTCGAACATTAAATGCCTCCAAATGGTATTTAATTAACTTCCCGGGGTGAAGAAACCCTTTTTGAGAACTCAGAGTGAGTAAATTGGCCATTTTCATGCACTTTTAACCATTCCATAAATCTTGTGTTTTGGGCCCCTGGAAGCATGAAAATCACTTTAAACATGCTAATTTTAGCTCTAACACTGATGATCCACCTACAAATGTGAACTGACGTTCAAAAATAAAACATTTGAAAACGGACCATTTTCCACATTTCTGAAGCATGACGTAATGGGGGGGTGTTATCTCTTTTGTCGAAAATCAGCTGTTTTTGCTCGAACATTAAATGCCTCCAAATGGTATTTAATTAACTTCCCGGGGTGAAGAAACCCTTTTTGAGAACTCAGAGTTAGTAAATTGGCCATTTTCATGCACTTTTAACCATTCCATAAATCTTGTGTTTTGGGCCCCTGGAAGCATGAAAATCACTTTAAACATGCTAATTTTAGCTCTAACACTGATGATCCACCTACAAATGTGAACTGACGTTCAAAAATAAAACATTTGAAAACGGACCATTTTCCACATTTCTGAAGCATGACGTAATGGGGGGGTGTTATCTCTTTTGTCGAAAATCAGCCGTTTTTGCTCGAACATTAAATGCCTCCAAATGGTATTTAATTAACTTCCCGGGGTGAAGAAACCCTTTTTGAGAACTCAGAGTGAGTAAATTGGCCATTTTCATGCACTTTTAACCATTCCATAAATCTTGTGTTTTGGGCCCCTGGAAGCATGAAAATCACTTTAAACATGCTAATTTTAGCTCTAACACTGATGATCCACCTACAAATGTGAACTGACGTTCAAAAATAAAACATTTGAAAACGGACCATTTTCCACATTTCTGAAGCATGACGTAATGGGGGGGTGTTATCTCTTTTGTCGAAAATCAGCCGTTTTTGCTCAAACATTAAATGCCTCCAAATGGTATTTAATTAACTTCCCGAGCCCCTGGAAGCATGAAAATCACTTTAAACATACTAATTTTAGCTCTAACACTGATGATCCACCTACAAATGTGAACTGACGTTCAAAAATAAAACATTTGAAAACGGACCATTTTCCACATTTCTGAAGCATGACGTAATGGGGGGGTGTTATCTCTTTTGTCGAAAATCAGCCGTTTTTGCTCGAACATTAAATGCCTCCAAATGGTATTTAATTAACTTCCCGAGCCCCTGGAAGCATGAAAATCACTTTAAACATGCTAATTTTAGCTCTAACACTGATGATCCACCTACAAATGTGAACTGACGTTCAAAAATAAAACATTTGAAAACGGACCATTTTCCACATTTCTGAAGCATGACGTAATGGGGGGGTGTTATCTCTTTTGTCGAAAATCAGCCGTTTTTGCTCGAACATTAAATGCCTCCAAATGGTATTTAATTAACTTCCCGAGCCCCTGGAAGCATGAAAATCACTTTAAACATGCTAATTTTAGCTCTAACACTGATGATCCACCTACAAATGTGAACTGACGTTCAAAAATAAAACATTTGAAAACGGACCATTTTCCACATTTCTGAAGCATGACGTAATGGGGGGGTGTTATCTCTTTTGTCGAAAATCAGCCATTTTTGCTCGAACATTAAATGCCTCCAAATGGTATTTAATTAACTTCCCGGGGTGAAGAAACCCTTTTTGAGAACTCAGAGTGAGTAAATTGGCCATTTTCATGCACTTTTAACCATTCCATAAATCTTGTGTTTTGGGCCCCTGGAAGCATGAAAATCACTTTAAACATGCTAATTTTAGCTCTAACACTGATGATCCACCTACAAATGTGAACTGACGTTCAAAAATAAAACATTTGAAAACGGACCATTTTCCACATTTCTGAAGCATGACGTAATGGGGGGGTGTTATCTCTTTTGTCGAAAATCAGCCGTTTTTGCTCGAACATTAAATGCCTCCAAATGGTATTTAATTAACTTCCCGAGCCCCTGGAAGCATGAAAATCACTTTAAACATGCTAATTTTAGCTCTAA
Organism: Lissotriton vulgaris; assembly: GCF_964263255.1. Taxonomy (NCBI): domain Eukaryota; kingdom Metazoa; phylum Chordata; class Amphibia; order Caudata; family Salamandridae; genus Lissotriton; species Lissotriton vulgaris. Next base: position 62,599 of record NW_028248900.1, on the reverse strand, counting down.
CACTGATGATCCACCTACAAATGTGAACTGACGTTCAAAAATAAAACATTTGAAAACGGACCATTTTCCACATTTCTGAAGCATGACGTAATGGGGGGGTGTTATCTCTTTTGTCGAAAATCAGCCGTTTTTGCTCGAACATTAAATGCCTCCAAATGGTATTTAATTAACTTCCCGAGCCCCTGGAAGCATGAAAATCACTTTAAACATGCTAATTTTAGCTCTAACACTGATGATCCACCTACAAATGTGAACTGACGTTCAAAAATAAAACATTTGAAAACGGACCATTTTCCACATTTCTGAAGCATGACGTAATGGGGGGGTGTTATCTCTTTTGTCGAAAATCAGCCGTTTTTGCTCGAACATTAAATGCCTCCAAATGGTATTTAATTAACTTCCCGGGGTGAAGAAACCCTTTTTGAGAACTCAGAGTGAGTAAATTGGCCATTTTCATGCACTTTTAACCATTCCATAAATCTTGTGTTTTGGGCCCCTGGAAGCATGAAAATCACTTTAAACATGCTAATTTTAGCTCTAACACTGATGATCCACCTACAAATGTGAACTGACGTTCAAAAATAAAACATTTGAAAACGGACCATTTTCCACATTTCTGAAGCATGACGTAATGGGGGGGTGTTATCTCTTTTGTCGAAAATCAGCCGTTTTTGCTCGAACATTAAATGCCTCCAAATGGTATTTAATTAACTTCCCGGGGTGAAGAAACCCTTTTTGAGAACTCAGAGTGAGTAAATTGGCCATTTTCATGCACTTTTAACCATTCCATAAATCTTGTGTTTTGGGCCCCTGGAAGCATGAAAATCACTTTAAACATGCTAATTTTAGCTCTAACACTGATGATCCACCTACAAATGTGAACTGACGTTCAAAAATAAAACATTTGAAAACGGACCATTTTCCACATTTCTGAAGCATGACGTAATGGGGGGGTGTTATCTCTTTTGTCGAAAATCAGCCGTTTTTGCTCGAACATTAAATGCCTCCAAATGGTATTTAATTAACTTCCCGAGCCCCTGGAAGCATGAAAATCACTTTAAACATGCTAATTTTAGCTCTAACACTGATGATCCACCTACAAATGTGAACTGACGTTCAAAAATAAAACATTTGAAAACGGACCATTTTCCACATTTCTGAAGCATGACGTAATGGGGGGGTGTTATCTCTTTTGTCGAAAATCAGCCGTTTTTGCTCGAACATTAAATGCCTCCAAATGGTATTTAATTAACTTCCCGGGGTGAAGAAACCCTTTTTGAGAACTCAGAGTGAGTAAATTGGCCATTTTCATGCACTTTTAACCATTCCATAAATCTTGTGTTTTGGGCCCCTGGAAGCATGAAAATCACTTTAAACATGCTAATTTTAGCTCTAACACTGATGATCCACCTACAAATGTGAACTGACGTTCAAAAATAAAACATTTGAAAACGGACCATTTTCCACATTTCTGAAGCATGACGTAATGGGGGGGTGTTATCTCTTTTGTCGAAAATCAGCCGTTTTTGCTCGAACATTAAATGCCTCCAAATGGTATTTAATTAACTTCCCGGGGTGAAGAAACCCTTTTTGAGAACTCAGAGTGAGTAAATTGGCCATTTTCATGCACTTTTAACCATTCCATAAATCTTGTGTTTTGGGCCCCTGGAAGCATGAAAATCACTTTAAACATGCTAATTTTAGCTCTAACACTGATGATCCACCTACAAATGTGAACTGACGTTCAAAAATAAAACATTTGAAAACGGACCATTTTCCACATTTCTGAAGCATGACGTAATGGGGGGGTGTTATCTCTTTTGTCGAAAATCAGCCGTTTTTGCTCGAACATTAAATGCCTCCAAATGGTATTTAATTAACTTCCCGAGCCCCTGGAAGCATGAAAATCACTTTAAACATGCTAATTTTAGCTCTAACACTGATGATCCACCTACAAATGTGAACTGACGTTCAAAAATAAAACATTTGAAAACGGACCATTTTCCACATTTCTGAAGCATGACGTAATGGGGGGGTGTTATCTCTTTTGTCGAAAATCAGCCGTTTTTGCTCGAACATTAAATGCCTCCAAATGGTATTTAATTAACTTCCCGAGCCCCTGGAAGCATGAAAATCACTTTAAACATGCTAATTTTAGCTCTAACACTGATGATCCACCTACAAATGTGAACTGACGTTCAAAAATAAAACATTTGAAAACGGACCATTTTCCACATTTCTGAAGCATGACGTAATGGGGGGGTGTTATCTCTTTTGTCGAAAATCAGCCGTTTTTGCTCGAACATTAAATGCCTCCAAATGGTATTTAATTAACTTCCCGGGGTGAAGAAACCCTTTTTGAGAACTCAGAGTGAGTAAATTGGCCATTTTCATGCACTTTTAACCATTCCATAAATCTTGTGTTTTGGGCCCCTGGAAGCATGAAAATCACTTTAAACATGCTAATTTTAGCTCTAACACTGATGATCCACCTACAAATGTGAACTGACGTTCAAAAATAAAACATTTGAAAACGGACCATTTTCCACATTTCTGAAGCATGACGTAATGGGGGGGTGTTATCTCTTTTGTCGAAAATCAGCCGTTTTTGCTCGAACATTAAATGCCTCCAAATGGTATTTAATTAACTTCCCGGGGTGAAGAAACCCTTTTTGAGAACTCAGAGTGAGTAAATTGGCCATTTTCATGCACTTTTAACCATTCCATAAATCTTGTGTTTTGGGCCCCTGGAAGCATGAAAATCACTTTAAACATGCTAATTTTAGCTCTAACACTGATGATCCACCTACAAATGTGAACTGACGTTCAAAAATAAAACATTTGAAAACGGACCATTTTCCACATTTCTGAAGCATGACGTAATGGGGGGGTGTTATCTCTTTTGTCGAAAATCAGCCGTTTTTGCTCGAACATTAAATGCCTCCAAATGGTATTTAATTAACTTCCCGAGCCCCTGGAAGCATGAAAATCACTTTAAACATGCTAATTTTAGCTCTAACACTGATGATCCACCTACAAATGTGAACTGACGTTCAAAAATAAAACATTTGAAAACGGACCATTTTCCACATTTCTGAAGCATGACGTAATGGGGGGGTGTTATCTCTTTTGTCGAAAATCAGCCGTTTTTGCTCGAACATTAAATGCCTCCAAATGGTATTTAATTAACTTCCCGGGGTGAAGAAACCCTTTTTGAGAACTCAGAGTGAGTAAATTGGCCATTTTCATGCACTTTTAACCATTCCATAAATCTTGTGTTTTGGGCCCCTGGAAGCATGAAAATCACTTTAAACATGCTAATTTTAGCTCTAACACTGATGATCCACCTACAAATGTGAACTGACGTTCAAAAATAAAACATTTGAAAACGGACCATTTTCCACATTTCTGAAGCATGACGTAATGGGGGGGTGTTATCTCTTTTGTCGAAAATCAGCCGTTTTTGCTCGAACATTAAATGCCTCCAAATGGTATTTAATTAACTTCCCGAGCCCCTGGAAGCATGAAAATCACTTTAAACATGCTCATTTTAGCTCTAACACTGATGATCCACCTACAAATGTGAACTGACGTTCAAAAATAAAACATTTGAAAACGGACCATTTTCCACATTTCTGAAGCATGACGTAATGGGGGGGTGTTATCTCTTTTGTCGAAAATCAGCCGTTTTTGCTCGAACATTAAATGCCTCCAAATGGTATTTAATTAACTTCCCGGGGTGAAGAAACCCTTTTTGAGAACTCAGAGTGAGTAAATTGGCCATTTTCATGCACTTTTAACCATTCCATAAATCTTGCGTTTTGGGCCCCTGGAAGCATGAAAATCACTTTAAACATGCTAATTTTAGCTCTAACACTGATGATCCACCTACAAATGTGAACTGACGTTCAAAAATAAAACATTTGAAAACGGACCATTTTCCACATTTCTGAAGCATGACGTAATGGGGGGGTGTTATCTCTTTTGTCGAAAATCAGCCGTTTTTGCTCGAACATTAAATGCCTCCAAATGGTATTTAATTAACTTCCCGGGGTGAAGAAACCCTTTTTGAGAACTCAGAGTGAGTAAATTGGCCATTTTCATGCACTTTTAACCATTCCATAAATCTTGTGTTTTGGGCCCCTGGAAGCATGAAAATCACTTTAAACATGCTAATTTTAGCTCTAACACTGATGATCCACCTACAAATGTGAACTGACGTTCAAAAATAAAACATTTGAAAACGGACCATTTTCCACATTTCTGAAGCATGACGTAATGGGGGGGTGTTATCTCTTTTGTCGAAAATCAGCCGTTTTTGCTCGAACATTAAATGCCTCCAAATGGTATTTAATTAACTTCCCGGGGTGAAGAAACCCTTTTTGAGAACTCAGAGTGAGTAAATTGGCCATTTTCATGCACTTTTAACCATTCCATAAATCTTGTGTTTTGGGCCCCTGGAAGCATGAAAATCACTTTAAACATGCTAATTTTAGCTCTAACACTGATGATCCACCTACAAATGTGAACTGACGTTCAAAAATAAAACATTTGAAAACGGACCATTTTCCACATTTCTGAAGCATGACGTAATGGGGGGGTGTTATCTCTTTTGTCGAAAATCAGCCGTTTTTGCTCGAACATTAAATGCCTCCAAATGGTATTTAATTAACTTCCCGGGGTGAAGAAACCCTTTTTGAGAACTCAGAGTGAGTAAATTGGCCATTTTCATGCACTTTTAACCATTCCATAAATCTTGTGTTTTGGGCCCCTGGAAGCATGAAAATCACTTTAAACATGCTAATTTTAGCTCTAACACTGATGATCCACCTACAAATGTGAACTGACGTTCAAAAATAAAACATTTGAAAACGGACCATTTTCCACATTTCTGAAGCATGACGTAATGGGGGGGTGTTATCTCTTTTGTCGAAAATCAGCCGTTTTTGCTCAAACATTAAATGCCTCCAAATGGTATTTAATTAACTTCCCGGGGTGAAGAAACCCTTTTTGCGAACTCAGAGTGAGTAAATTGGCCATTTTCATGCACTTTTAACCATTCCATAAATCTTGTGTTTTGGGCCCCTGGAAGCATGAAAATCACTTTAAACATGCTAATTTTAGCTCTAACACTGATGATCCACCTACAAATGTGAACTGACGTTCAAAAATAAAACATTTGAAAACGGACCATTTTCCACATTTCTGAAGCATGACGTAATGGGGGGGTGTTATCTCTTTTGTCGAAAATCAGCCGTTTTTGCTCGAACATTAAATGCCTCCAAATGGTATTTAATTAACTTCCCGGGGTGAAGAAACCCTTTTTGAGAACTCAGAGTGAGTAAATTGGCCATTTTCATGCACTTTTAACCATTCCATAAATCTTGTGTTTTGGGCCCCTGGAAGCATGAAAATCACTTTAAACATGCTAATTTTAGCTCTAACACTGATGATCCACCTACAAATGTGAACTGACGTTCAAAAATAAAACATTTGAAAACGGACCATTTTCCACATTTCTGAAGCATGACGTAATGGGGGGGTGTTATCTCTTTTGTCGAAAATCAGCCGTTTTTGCTCGAACATTAAATGCCTCCAAATGGTATTTAATTAACTTCCCGGGGTGAAGAAACCCTTTTTGAGAACTCAGAGTGAGTAAATTGGCCATTTTCATGCACTTTTAACCATTCCATAAATCTTGTGTTTTGGGCCCCTGGAAGCATGAAAATCACTTTAAACATGCTAATTTTAGCTCTAACACTGATGATCCACCTACAAATGTGAACTGACGTTCAAAAATAAAACATTTGAAAACGGACCATTTTCCACATTTCTGAAGCATGACGTAATGGGGGGGTGTTATCTCTTTTGTCGAAAATCAGCCGTTTTTGCTCGAACATTAAATGCCTCCAAATGGTATTTAATTAACTTCCCGAGCCCCTGGAAGCATGAAAATCACTTTAAACATGCTAATTTTAGCTCTAACACTGATGATCCACCTACAAATGTGAACTGACGTTCAAAAATAAAACATTTGAAAACGGACCATTTTCCACATTTCTGAAGCATGACGTAATGGGGGGGTGTTATCTCTTTTGTCGAAAATCAGCCGTTTTTGCTCGAACATTAAATGCCTCCAAATGGTATTTAATTAACTTCCCGGGGTGAAGAAACCCTTTTTGAGAACTCAGAGTGAGTAAATTGGCCATTTTCATGCACTTTTAACCATTCCATAAATCTTGTGTTTTGGGCCCCTGGAAGCATGAAAATCACTTTAAACATGCTAATTTTAGCTCTAACACTGATGATCCACCTACAAATGTGAACTGACGTTCAAAAATAAAACATTTGAAAACGGACCATTTTCCACATTTCTGAAGCATGACGTAATGGGGGGGTGTTATCTCTTTTGTCGAAAATCAGCCGTTTTTGCTCGAACATTAAATGCCTCCAAATGGTATTTAATTAACTTCCCGAGCCCCTGGAAGCATGAAAATCACTTTAAACATGCTAATTTTAGCTCTAACACTGATGATCCACCTACAAATGTGAACTGACGTTCAAAAATAAAACATTTGAAAACGGACCATTTTCCACATTTCTGAAGCATGACGTAATGGGGGGGTGTTATCTCTTTTGTCGAAAATCAGCCGTTTTTGCTCGAACATTAAATGCCTCCAAATGGTATTTAATTAACTTCCCGAGCCCCTGGAAGCATTAAAATCACTTTAAACATGCTAATTTTAGCTCTAACACTGATGATCCACCTACAAATGTGAACTGACGTTCAAAAATAAAACATTTGAAAACGGACCATTTTCCACATTTCTGAAGCATGACGTAATGGGGGGGTGTTATCTCTTTTGTCGAAAATCAGCCGTTTTTGCTCGAACATTAAATGCCTCCAAATGGTATTTAATTAACTTCCCGAGCCCCTGGAAGCATGAAAATCACTTTAAACATGCTAATTTTAGCTCTAACACTGATGATCCACCTACAAATGTGAACTGACGTTCAAAAATAAAACATTTGAAAACGGACCATTTTCCACATTTCTGAAGCATGACGTAATGGGGGGGTGTTATCTCTTTTGTCGAAAATCAGCCGTTTTTGCTCGAACATTAAATGCCTCCAAATGGTATTTAATTAACTTCCCGAGCCCCTGGAAGCATGAAAATCACTTTAAACATGCTAATTTTAGCTCTAACACTGATGATCCACCTACAAATGTGAACTGACGTTCAAAAATAAAACATTTGAAAACGGACCATTTTCCACATTTCTGAAGCATGACGTAATGGGGGGGTGTTATCTCTTTTGTCGAAAATCAGCCGTTTTTGCTCGAACATTAAATGCCTCCAAATGGTATTTAATTAACTTCCCGGGGTGAAGAAACCCTTTTTGAGAACTCAGAGTGAGTAAATTGGCCATTTTCATGCACTTTTAACCATTCCATAAATCTTGTGTTTTGGGCCCCTGGAAGCATGAAAATCACTTTAAACATGCTAATTTTAGCTCTAACACTGATGATCCACCTACAAATGTGAACTGACGTTCAAAAATAAAACATTTGAAAACGGACCATTTTCCACATTTCTGAAGCATGACGTAATGGGGGGGTGTTATCTCTTTTGTCGAAAATCAGCCGTTTTTGTTCGAACATTAAATGCCTCCAAATGGTATTTAATTAACTTCCCGAGCCCCTGGAAGCATGAAAATCCCTTTAAACATGCTAATTTTAGCTCTAACACTGATGATCCACCTACAAATGTGAACTGACGTTCAAAAATAAAACATTTGAAAACGGACCATTTTCCACATTTCTGAAGCATGACGTAATGGGGGGGGTGTTATCTCTTTTGTCGAAAATCAGCCGTTTTTGCTCGAACATTAAATGCCTCCAAATGGTATTTAATTAACTTCCCGAGCCCCTGGAAGCATGAAAATCACTTTAAACATGCTAATTTTAGCTCTAACACTGATGATCCACCTACAAATGTGAACTGACGTTCAAAAATAAAACATTTGAAAACGGACCATTTTCCACATTTCTGAAGCATGACGTAATGGGGGGGTGTTATCTCTTTTGTCGAAAATCAGCCGTTTTTGCTCGAACATTAAATGCCTCCAAATGGTATTTAATTAACTTCCCGGGGTGAAGAAACCCTTTTTGAGAACTCAGAGTGAGTAAATTGGCCATTTTCATGCACTTTTAACCATTCCATAAATCTTGTGTTTTGGGCCCCTGGAAGCATGAAAATCACTTTAAACATGCTAATTTTAGCTCTAACACTGATGATCCACCTACAAATGTGAACTGACGTTCAAAAATAAAACATTTGAAAACGGACCATTTTCCACATTTCTGAAGCATGACGTAATGGGGGGGTGTTATCTCTTTTGTCGAAAATCAGCCGTTTTTGCTCGAACATTAAATGCCTCCAAATGGTATTTAATTAACTTCCCGAGCCCCTGGAAGCATGAAAATCACTTTAAACATGCTAATTTTAGCTCTAACACTGATGATCCACCTACAAATGTGAACTGACGTTCAAAAATAAAACATTTGAAAACGGACCATTTTCCACATTTCTGAAGCATGACGTAATGGGGGGGTGTTATCTCTTTTGTCGAAAATCAGCCGTTTTTGCTCGAACATTAAATGCCTCCAAATGGTATTTAATTAACTTCCCGGGGTGAAGAAACCCTTTTTGAGAACTCAGAGTGAGTAAATTGGCCATTTTCATGCACTTTTAACCATTCCATAAATCTTGTGTTTTGGGCCCCTGGAAGCATGAAAATCACTTTAAACATGCTAATTTTAGCTCTAACACTGATGATCCACCTACAAATGTGAACTGACGTTCAAAAATAAAACATTTGAAAACGGACCATTTTCCACATTTCTGAAGCATGACGTAATGGGGGGGTGTTATCTCTTTTGTCGAAAATCAGCCGTTTTTGCTCGAACATTAAATGCCTCCAAATGGTATTTAATTAACTTCCCGAGCCCCTGGAAGCATGAAAATCACTTTAAACATGCTAATTTTAGCTCTAACACTGATGATCCACCTACAAATGTGAACTGACGTTCAAAAATAAAACATTTGAAAACGGACCATTTTCCACATTTCTGAAGCATGACGTAATGGGGGGGTGTTATCTCTTTTGTCGAAAATCAGCCGTTTTTGCTCGAACATTAAATGCCTCCAAATGGTATTTAATTAACTTCCCGGGGTGAAGAAACCCTTTTTGAGAACTCAGAGTGAGTAAATTGGCCATTTTCATGCACTTTTAACCATTCCATAAATCTTGTGTTTTGGGCCCCTGGAAGCATGAAAATCACTTTAAACATGCTAATTTTAGCTCTAACACTGATGATCCACCTACAAATGTGAACTGACGTTCAAAAATAAAACATTTGAAAACGGACCATTTTCCACATTTCTGAAGCATGACGTAATGGGGGGGTGTTATCTCTTTTGTCGAAAATCAGCCGTTTTTGCTCGAACATTAAATGCCTCCAAATGGTATTTAATTAACTTCCCGAGCCCCTGGAAGCATGAAAATCACTTTAAACATGCTAATTTTAGCTCTAACACTGATGATCCACCTACAAATGTGAACTGACGTTCAAAAATAAAACATTTGAAAACGGACCATTTTCCACATTTCTGAAGCATGACGTAATGGGGGGGTGTTATCTCTTTTGTCGAAAATCAGCCGTTTTTGCTCGAACATTAAATGCCTCCAAATGGTATTTAATTAACTTCCCGGGGTGAAGAAACCCTTTTTGAGAACTCAGAGTGAGTAAATTGGCCATTTTCATGCACTTTTAACCATTCCATAAATCTTGTGTTTTGGGCCCCTGGAAGCATGAAAATCACTTTAAACATGCTAATTTTAGCTCTAACACTGATGATCCACCTACAAATGTGAACTGACGTTCAAAAATAAAACATTTGAAAACGGACCATTTTCCACATTTCTGAAGCATGACGTAATGGGGGGGTGTTATCTCTTTTGTCGAAAATCAGCCGTTTTTGCTCGAACATTAAATGCCTCCAAATGGTATTTAATTAACTTCCCGAGCCCCTGGAAGCATGAAAATCACTTTAAACATGCTAATTTTAGCTCTAACACTGATGATCCACCTACAAATGTGAACTGACGTTCAAAAATAAAACATTTGAAAACGGACCATTTTCCACATTTCTGAAGCATGACGTAATGGGGGGGTGTTATCTCTTTTGTCGAAAATCAGCCGTTTTTGCTCGAACATTAAATGCCTCCAAATGGTATTTAATTAACTTCCCGGGGTGAAGAAACCCTTTTTGAGAACTCAGAGTGAGTAAATTGGCCATTTTCATGCACTTTTAACCATTCCATAAATCTTGTGTTTTGGGCCCCTGGAAGCATGAAAATCACTTTAAACATGCTAATTTTAGCTCTAACACTGATGATCCACCTACAAATGTGAACTGACGTTCAAAAATAAAACATTTGAAAACGGACCATTTTCCACATTTCTGAAGCATGACGTAATGGGGGGGTGTTATCTCTTTTGTCGAAAATCAGCCGTTTTTGCTCGAACATTAAATGCCTCCAAATGGTATTTAATTAACTTCCCGGGGTGAAGAAACCCTTTTTGAGAACTCAGAGTTAGTAAATTGGCCATTTTCATGCACTTTTAACCATTCCATAAATCTTGTGTTTTGGGCCCCTGGAAGCATGAAAATCACTTTAAACATGCTAATTTTAGCTCTAACACTGATGATCCACCTACAAATGTGAACTGACGTTCAAAAATAAAACATTTGAAAACGGACCATTTTCCACATTTCTGAAGCATGACGTAATGGGGGGGGTGTTATCTCTTTTGTCGAAAATCAGCCGTTTTTGCTCGAACATTAAATGCCTCCAAATGGTATTTAATTAACTTCCCGGGGTGAAGAAACCCTTTTTGAGAACTCAGAGTGAGTAAATTGGCCATTTTCATGCACTTTTAACCATTCCATAAATCTTGTGTTTTGGGCCCCTGGAAGCATGAAAATCACTTTAAACATGCTAATTTTAGCTCTAACACTGATGATCCACCTACAAATGTGAACTGACGTTCAAAAATAAAACATTTGAAAACGGACCATTTTCCACATTTCTGAAGCATGACGTAATGGGGGGGTGTTATCTCTTTTGTCGAAAATCAGCCGTTTTTGCTCAAACATTAAATGCCTCCAAATGGTATTTAATTAACTTCCCGAGCCCCTGGAAGCATGAAAATCACTTTAAACATACTAATTTTAGCTCTAACACTGATGATCCACCTACAAATGTGAACTGACGTTCAAAAATAAAACATTTGAAAACGGACCATTTTCCACATTTCTGAAGCATGACGTAATGGGGGGGTGTTATCTCTTTTGTCGAAAATCAGCCGTTTTTGCTCGAACATTAAATGCCTCCAAATGGTATTTAATTAACTTCCCGAGCCCCTGGAAGCATGAAAATCACTTTAAACATGCTAATTTTAGCTCTAACACTGATGATCCACCTACAAATGTGAACTGACGTTCAAAAATAAAACATTTGAAAACGGACCATTTTCCACATTTCTGAAGCATGACGTAATGGGGGGGTGTTATCTCTTTTGTCGAAAATCAGCCGTTTTTGCTCGAACATTAAATGCCTCCAAATGGTATTTAATTAACTTCCCGAGCCCCTGGAAGCATGAAAATCACTTTAAACATGCTAATTTTAGCTCTAACACTGATGATCCACCTACAAATGTGAACTGACGTTCAAAAATAAAACATTTGAAAACGGACCATTTTCCACATTTCTGAAGCATGACGTAATGGGGGGGTGTTATCTCTTTTGTCGAAAATCAGCCGTTTTTGCTCGAACATTAAATGCCTCCAAATGGTATTTAATTAACTTCCCGGGGTGAAGAAACCCTTTTTGAGAACTCAGAGTGAGTAAATTGGCCATTTTCATGCACTTTTAACCATTCCATAAATCTTGTGTTTTGGGCCCCTGGAAGCATGAAAATCACTTTAAACATGCTAATTTTAGCTCTAACACTGATGATCCACCTACAAATGTGAACTGACGTTCAAAAATAAAACATTTGAAAACGGACCATTTTCCACATTTCTGAAGCATGACGTAATGGGGGGGTGTTATCTCTTTTGTCGAAAATCAGCCGTTTTTGCTCGAACATTAAATGCCTCCAAATGGTATTTAATTAACTTCCCGAGCCCCTGGAAGCATGAAAATCACTTTAAACATGCTAATTTTAGCTCTAACACTGATGATCCACCTACAAATGTGAACTGACGTTCAAAAATAAAACATTTGAAAACGGACCATTTTCCACATTTCTGAAGCATGACGTAATGGGGGGGTGTTATCTCTTTTGTCGAAAATCAGCCGTTTTTGCTCGAACATTAAATGCCTCCAAATGGTATTTAATTAACTTCCCGAGCCCCTGGAAGCATGAAAATCACTTTAAACATGCTAATTTTAGCTCTAACACTGATGATCCACCTACAAATGTGAACTGACGTTCAAAAATAAAACATTTGAAAACGGACCATTTTCCACATTTCTGAAGCATGACGTAATGGGGGGGTGTTATCTCTTTTGTCGAAAATCAGCCGTTTTTGCTCGAACATTAAATGCCTCCAAATGGTATTTAATTAACTTCCCGGGGTGAAGAAACCCTTTTTGAGAACTCAGAGTGAGTAAATTGGCCATTTTCATGCACTTTTAACCATTCCATAAATCTTGTGTTTTGGGCCCCTGGAAGCATGAAAATCACTTTAAACATGCTAATTTTAGCTCTAACACTGATGATCCACCTACAAATGTGAACTGACGTTCAAAAATAAAACATTTGAAAACGGACCATTTTCCACATTTCTGAAGCATGACGTAATGGGGGGGTGTTATCTCTTTTGTCGAAAATCAGCCGTTTTTGCTCGAACATTAAATGCCTCCAAATGGTATTTAATTAACTTCCCGAGCCCCTGGAAGCATGAAAATCACTTTAAACATGCTAATTTTAGCTCTAACACTGATGATCCACCTACAAATGTGAACTGACGTTCAAAAATAAAACATTTGAAAACGGACCATTTTCCACATTTCTGAAGCATGACGTAATGGGGGGGTGTTATCTCTTTTGTCGAAAATCAGCCGTTTTTGCTCGAACATTAAATGCCTCCAAATGATATTTAATTAACTTCCCGAGCCCCTGGAAGCATGAAAATCACTTTAAACATGCTAATTTTAGCTCTAACACTGATGATCCACCTACAAATGTGAACTGACGTTCAAAAATAAAACATTTGAAAACGGACCATTTTCCACATTTCTGAAGCATGACGTAATGGGGGGGTGTTATCTCTTTTGTCGAAAATCAGCCGTTTTTGCTCGAACATTAAATGCCTCCAAATGGTATTTAATTAACTTCCCGGGGTGAAGAAACCCTTTTTGAGAACTCAGAGTGAGTAAATTGGCCATTTTCATGCACTTTTAACCATTCCATAAATCTTGTGTTTTGGGCCCCTGGAAGCATGAAAATCACTTTAAACATGCTAATTTTAGCTCTAACACTGATGATCCACCTACAAATGTGAACTGACGTTCAAAAATAAAACATTTGAAAACGGACCATTTTCCACATTTCTGAAGCATGACGTAATGGGGGGGTGTTATCTCTTTTGTCGAAAATCAGCCGTTTTTGCTCGAACATTAAATGCCTCCAAATGGTATTTAATTAACTTCCCGGGGTGAAGAAACCCTTTTTGAGAACTCAGAGTGAGTAAATTGGCCATTTTCATGCACTTTTAACCATTCCATAAATCTTGTGTTTTGGGCCCCTGGAAGCATGAAAATCACTTTAAACATGCTAATTTTAGCTCTAACACTGATGATCCACCTACAAATGTGAACTGACGTTCAAAAATAAAACATTTGAAAACGGACCATTTTCCACATTTCTGAAGCATGACGTAATGGGGGGGTGTTATCTCTTTTGTCGAAAATCAGCCGTTTTTGTTCGAACATTAAATGCCTCCAAATGGTATTTAATTAACTTCCCGAGCCCCTGGAAGCATGAAAATCCCTTTAAACATGCTAATTTTAGCTCTAACACTGATGATCCACCTACAAATGTGAACTGACGTTCAAAAATAAAACATTTGAAAACGGACCATTTTCCACATTTCTGAAGCATGACGTAATGGGGGGGGTGTTATCTCTTTTGTCGAAAATCAGCCGTTTTTGCTCGAACATTAAATGCATCCAAATGGTATTTAATTAACTTCCCGAGCCCCTGGAAGCATGAAAATCACTTTAAACATGCTAATTTTAGCTCTAACACTGATGATCCACCTACAAATGTGAACTGACGTTCAAAAATAAAACATTTGAAAACGGACCATTTTCCACATTTCTGAAGCATGACGTAATGGGGGGGTGTTATCTCTTTTGTCGAAAATCAGCCGTTTTTGCTCGAACATTAAATGCCTCCAAATGGTATTTAATTAACTTCCCGGGGTGAAGAAACCCTTTTTGAGAACTCAGAGTGAGTAAATTGGCCATTTTCATGCACTTTTAACCATTCCATAAATCTTGTGTTTTGGGCCCCTGGAAGCATGAAAATCACTTTAAACATGCTAATTTTAGCTCTAACACTGATGATCCACCTACAAATGTGAACTGACGTTCAAAAATAAAACATTTGAAAACGGACCATTTTCCACATTTCTGAAGCATGACGTAATGGGGGGTGTTATCTCTTTTGTCGAAAATCAGCCGTTTTTGCTCGAACATTAAATGCCTCCAAATGGTATTTAATTAACTTCCCGAGCCCCTGGAAGCATGAAAATCACTTTAAACATGCTAATTTTAGCTCTAACACTGATGATCCACCTACAAATGTGAACTGACGTTCAAAAATAAAACATTTGAAAACGGACCATTTTCCACATTTCTGAAGCATGACGTAATGGGGGGGTGTTATCTCTTTTGTCGAAAATCAGCCGTTTTTGCTCGAACATTAAATGCCTCCAAATGGTATTTAATTAACTTCCCGGGGTGAAGAAACCCTTTTTGAGAACTCAGAGTGAGTAAATTGGCCATTTTCATGCACTTTTAACCATTCCATAAATCTTGTGTTTTGGGCCCCTGGAAGCATGAAAATCACTTTAAACATGCTAATTTTAGCTCTAACACTGATGATCCACCTACAAATGTGAACTGACGTTCAAAAATAAAACATTTGAAAACGGACCATTTTCCACATTTCTGAAGCATGACGTAATGGGGGGGTGTTATCTCTTTTGTCGAAAATCAGCCGTTTTTGCTCGAACATTAAATGCCTCCAAATGGTATTTAATTAACTTCCCGAGCCCCTGGAAGCATGAAAATCACTTTAAACATGCTAATTTTAGCTCTAACACTGATGATCCACCTACAAATGTGAACTGACGTTCAAAAATAAAACATTTGAAAACGGACCATTTTCCACATTTCTGAAGCATGACGTAATGGGGGGGTGTTATCTCTTTTGTCGAAAATCAGCCGTTTTTGCTCGAACATTAAATGCCTCCAAATGGTATTTAATTAACTTCCCGGGGTGAAGAAACCCTTTTTGAGAACTCAGAGTGAGTAAATTGGCCATTTTCATGCACTTTTAACCATTCCATAAATCTTGTGTTTTGGGCCCCTGGAAGCATGAAAATCACTTTAAACATGCTAATTTTAGCTCTAACACTGATGATCCACCTACAAATGTGAACTGACGTTCAAAAATAAAACATTTGAAAACGGACCATTTTCCACATTTCTGAAGCATGACGTAATGGGGGGGTGTTATCTCTTTTGTCGAAAATCAGCCGTTTTTGCTCGAACATTAAATGCCTCCAAATGGTATTTAATTAACTTCCCGAGCCCCTGGAAGCATGAAAATCACTTTAAACATGCTAATTTTAGCTCTAACACTGATGATCCACCTACAAATGTGAACTGACGTTCAAAAATAAAACATTTGAAAACGGACCATTTTCCACATTTCTGAAGCATGACGTAATGGGGGGGTGTTATCTCTTTTGTCGAAAATCAGCCGTTTTTGCTCGAACATTAAATGCCTCCAAATGGTATTTAATTAACTTCCCGGGGTGAAGAAACCCTTTTTGAGAACTCAGAGTGAGTAAATTGGCCATTTTCATGCACTTTTAACCATTCCATAAATCTTGTGTTTTGGGCCCCTGGAAGCATGAAAATCACTTTAAACATGCTAATTTTAGCTCTAACACTGATGATCCACCTACAAATGTGAACTGACGTTCAAAAATAAAACATTTGAAAACGGACCATTTTCCACATTTCTGAAGCATGACGTAATGGGGGGGTGTTATCTCTTTTGTCGAAAATCAGCCGTTTTTGCTCGAACATTAAATGCCTCCAAATGGTATTTAATTAACTTCCCGAGCCCCTGGAAGCATGAAAATCACTTTAAACATGCTAATTTTAGCTCTAACACTGATGATCCACCTACAAATGTGAACTGACGTTCAAAAATAAAACATTTGAAAACGGACCATTTTCCACATTTCTGAAGCATGACGTAATGGGGGGGTGTTATCTCTTTTGTCGAAAATCAGCCGTTTTTGCTCGAACATTAAATGCCTCCAAATGGTATTTAATTAACTTCCCGGGGTGAAGAAACCCTTTTTGAGAACTCAGAGTGAGTAAATTGGCCATTTTCATGCACTTTTAACCATTCCATAAATCTTGTGTTTTGGGCCCCTGGAAGCATGAAAATCACTTTAAACATGCTAATTTTAGCTCTAACACTGATGATCCACCTACAAATGTGAACTGACGTTCAAAAATAAAACATTTGAAAACGGACCATTTTCCACATTTCTGAAGCATGACGTAATGGGGGGGTGTTATCTCTTTTGTCGAAAATCAGCCGTTTTTGCTCGAACATTAAATGCCTCCAAATGGTATTTAATTAACTTCCCGAGCCCCTGGAAGCATGAAAATCACTTTAAACATGCTAATTTTAGCTCTAACACTGATGATCCACCTACAAATGTGAACTGACGTTCAAAAATAAAACATTTGAAAACGGACCATTTTCCACATTTCTGAAGCATGACGTAATGGGGGGGTGTTATCTCTTTTGTCGAAAATCAGCCGTTTTTGCTCGAACATTAAATGCCTCCAAATGGTATTTAATTAACTTCCCGGGGTGAAGAAACCCTTTTTGAGAACTCAGAGTGAGTAAATTGGCCATTTTCATGCACTTTTAACCATTCCATAAATCTTGTGTTTTGGGCCCCTGGAAGCATGAAAATCACTTTAAACATGCTAATTTTAGCTCTAACACTGATGATCCACCTACAAATGTGAACTGACGTTCAAAAATAAAACATTTGAAAACGGACCATTTTCCACATTTCTGAAGCATGACGTAATGGGGGGGTGTTATCTCTTTTGTCGAAAATCAGCCGTTTTTGCTCGAACATTAAATGCCTCCAAATGGTATTTAATTAACTTCCCGAGCCCCTGGAAGCATGAAAATCACTTTAAACATGCTAATTTTAGCTCTAACACTGATGATCCACCTACAAATGTGAACTGACGTTCAAAAATAAAACATTTGAAAACGGACCATTTTCCACATTTCTGAAGCATGACGTAATGGGGGGGTGTTATCTCTTTTGTCGAAAATCAGCCGTTTTTGCTCGAACATTAAATGCCTCCAAATGGTATTTAATTAACTTCCCGGGGTGAAGAAACCCTTTTTGAGAACTCAGAGTGAGTAAATTGGCCATTTTCATGCACTTTTAACCATTCCATAAATCTTGTGTTTTGGGCCCCTGGAAGCATGAAAATCACTTTAAACATGCTAATTTTAGCTCTAACACTGATGATCCACCTACAAATGTGAACTGACGTTCAAAAATAAAACATTTGAAAACGGACCATTTTCCACATTTCTGAAGCATGACGTAATGGGGGGGTGTTATCTCTTTTGTCGAAAATCAGCCGTTTTTGCTCGAACATTAAATGCCTCCAAATGGTATTTAATTAACTTCCCGAGCCCCTGGAAGCATGAAAATCACTTTAAACATGCTAATTTTAGCTCTAACACTGATGATCCACCTACAAATGTGAACTGACGTTCAAAAATAAAACATTTGAAAACGGACCATTTTCCACATTTCTGAAGCATGACGTAATGGGGGGGTGTTATCTCTTTTGTCGAAAATCAGCCGTTTTTGCTCGAACATTAAATGCCTCCAAATGGTATTTAATTAACTTCCCGGGGTGAAGAAACCCTTTTTGAGAACTCAGAGTGAGTAAATTGGCCATTTTCATGCACTTTTAACCATTCCATAAATCTTGTGTTTTGGGCCCCTGGAAGCATGAAAATCACTTTAAACATGCTAATTTTAGCTCTAACACTGATGATCCACCTACAAATGTGAACTGACGTTCAAAAATAAAACATTTGAAAACGGACCATTTTCCACATTTCTGAAGCATGACGTAATGGGGGGGTGTTATCTCTTTTGTCGAAAATCAGCCGTTTTTGCTCGAACATTAAATGCCTCCAAATGGTATTTAATTAACTTCCCGGGGTGAAGAAACCCTTTTTGAGAACTCAGAGTTAGTAAATTGGCCATTTTCATGCACTTTTAACCATTCCATAAATCTTGTGTTTTGGGCCCCTGGAAGCATGAAAATCACTTTAAACATGCTAATTTTAGCTCTAACACTGATGATCCACCTACAAATGTGAACTGACGTTCAAAAATAAAACATTTGAAAACGGACCATTTTCCACATTTCTGAAGCATGACGTAATGGGGGGGTGTTATCTCTTTTGTCGAAAATCAGCCGTTTTTGCTCGAACATTAAATGCCTCCAAATGGTATTTAATTAACTTCCCGGGGTGAAGAAACCCTTTTTGAGAACTCAGAGTGAGTAAATTGGCCATTTTCATGCACTTTTAACCATTCCATAAATCTTGTGTTTTGGGCCCCTGGAAGCATGAAAATCACTTTAAACATGCTAATTTTAGCTCTAACACTGATGATCCACCTACAAATGTGAACTGACGTTCAAAAATAAAACATTTGAAAACGGACCATTTTCCACATTTCTGAAGCATGACGTAATGGGGGGGTGTTATCTCTTTTGTCGAAAATCAGCCGTTTTTGCTCAAACATTAAATGCCTCCAAATGGTATTTAATTAACTTCCCGAGCCCCTGGAAGCATGAAAATCACTTTAAACATACTAATTTTAGCTCTAACACTGATGATCCACCTACAAATGTGAACTGACGTTCAAAAATAAAACATTTGAAAACGGACCATTTTCCACATTTCTGAAGCATGACGTAATGGGGGGGTGTTATCTCTTTTGTCGAAAATCAGCCGTTTTTGCTCGAACATTAAATGCCTCCAAATGGTATTTAATTAACTTCCCGAGCCCCTGGAAGCATGAAAATCACTTTAAACATGCTAATTTTAGCTCTAACACTGATGATCCACCTACAAATGTGAACTGACGTTCAAAAATAAAACATTTGAAAACGGACCATTTTCCACATTTCTGAAGCATGACGTAATGGGGGGGTGTTATCTCTTTTGTCGAAAATCAGCCGTTTTTGCTCAAACATTAAATGCCTCCAAATGGTATTTAATTAACTTCCCGAGCCCCTGGAAGCATGAAAATCACTTTAAACATGCTAATTTTAGCTCTAACACTGATGATCCACCTACAAATGTGAACTGACGTTCAAAAATAAAACATTTGAAAACGGACCATTTTCCACATTTCTGAAGCATGACGTAATGGGGGGGTGTTATCTCTTTTGTCGAAAATCAGCCGTTTTTGCTCGAACATTAAATGCCTCCAAATGGTATTTAATTAACTTCCCGGGGTGAAGAAACCCTTTTTGAGAACTCAGAGTGAGTAAATTGGCCATTTTCATGCACTTTTAACCATTCCATAAATCTTGTGTTTTGGGCCCCTGGAAGCATGAAAATCACTTTAAACATGCTAATTTTAGCTCTAACACTGATGATCCACCTACAAATGTGAACTGACGTTCAAAAATAAAACATTTGAAAACGGACCATTTTCCACATTTCTGAAGCATGACGTAATGGGGGGGTGTTATCTCTTTTGTCGAAAATCAGCCGTTTTTGCTCGAACATTAAATGCCTCCAAATGGTATTTAATTAACTTCCCGAGCCCCTGGAAGCATGAAAATCACTTTAAACATGCTAATTTTAGCTCTAACACTGATGATCCACCTACAAATGTGAACTGACGTTCAAAAATAAAACATTTGAAAACGGACCATTTTCCACATTTCTGAAGCATGACGTAATGGGGGGGTGTTATCTCTTTTGTCGAAAATCAGCCGTTTTTGCTCGAACATTAAATGCCTCCAAATGGTATTTAATTAACTTCCCGAGCCCCTGGAAGCATGAAAATCACTTTAAACATGCTAATTTTAGCTCTAACACTGATGATCCACCTACAAATGTGAACTGACGTTCAAAAATAAAACATTTGAAAACGGACCATTTTCCACATTTCTGAAGCATGACGTAATGGGGGGGTGTTATCTCTTTTGTCGAAAATCAGCCGTTTTTGCTCGAACATTAAATGCCTCCAAATGGTATTTAATTAACTTCCCGGGGTGAAGAAACCCTTTTTGAGAACTCAGAGTGAGTAAATTGGCCATTTTCATGCACTTTTAACCATTCCATAAATCTTGTGTTTTGGGCCCCTGGAAGCATGAAAATCACTTTAAACATGCTAATTTTAGCTCTAACACTGATGATCCACCTACAAATGTGAACTGACGTTCAAAAATAAAACATTTGAA
Source organism: Lissotriton vulgaris (assembly GCF_964263255.1). Classification (NCBI taxonomy): domain Eukaryota; kingdom Metazoa; phylum Chordata; class Amphibia; order Caudata; family Salamandridae; genus Lissotriton; species Lissotriton vulgaris. The sequence continues at coordinate 41,671 of NW_028248900.1, read as the reverse complement.
AACGGACCATTTTCCACATTTCTGAAGCATGACGTAATGGGGGGGTGTTATCTCTTTTGTCGAAAATCAGCCGTTTTTGCTCGAACATTAAATGCCTCCAAATGGTATTTAATTAACTTCCCGAGCCCCTGGAAGCATGAAAATCACTTTAAACATGCTAATTTTAGCTCTAACACTGATGATCCACCTACAAATGTGAACTGACGTTCAAAAATAAAACATTTGAAAACGGACCATTTTCCACATTTCTGAAGCATGACGTAATGGGGGGGTGTTATCTCTTTTGTCGAAAATCAGCCGTTTTTGCTCGAACATTAAATGCCTCCAAATGGTATTTAATTAACTTCCCGGGGTGAAGAAACCCTTTTTGAGAACTCAGAGTGAGTAAATTGGCCATTTTCATGCACTTTTAACCATTCCATAAATCTTGTGTTTTGGGCCCCTGGAAGCATGAAAATCACTTTAAACATGCTAATTTTAGCTCTAACACTGATGATCCACCTACAAATGTGAACTGACGTTCAAAAATAAAACATTTGAAAACGGACCATTTTCCACATTTCTGAAGCATGACGTAATGGGGGGGTGTTATCTCTTTTGTCGAAAATCAGCCGTTTTTGCTCGAACATTAAATGCCTCCAAATGGTATTTAATTAACTTCCCGAGCCCCTGGAAGCATGAAAATCACTTTAAACATGCTAATTTTAGCTCTAACACTGATGATCCACCTACAAATGTGAACTGACGTTCAAAAATAAAACATTTGAAAACGGACCATTTTCCACATTTCTGAAGCATGACGTAATGGGGGGGTGTTATCTCTTTTGTCGAAAATCAGCCGTTTTTGCTCGAACATTAAATGCCTCCAAATGGTATTTAATTAACTTCCCGGGGTGAAGAAACCCTTTTTGAGAACTCAGAGTGAGTAAATTGGCCATTTTCATGCACTTTTAACCATTCCATAAATCTTGTGTTTTGGGCCCCTGGAAGCATGAAAATCACTTTAAACATGCTAATTTTAGCTCTAACACTGATGATCCACCTACAAATGTGAACTGACGTTCAAAAATAAAACATTTGAAAACGGACCATTTTCCACATTTCTGAAGCATGACGTAATGGGGGGGTGTTATCTCTTTTGTCGAAAATCAGCCGTTTTTGCTCGAACATTAAATGCCTCCAAATGGTATTTAATTAACTTCCCGGGGTGAAGAAACCCTTTTTGAGAACTCAGAGTGAGTAAATTGGCCATTTTCATGCACTTTTAACCATTCCATAAATCTTGTGTTTTGGGCCCCTGGAAGCATGAAAATCACTTTAAACATGCTAATTTTAGCTCTAACACTGATGATCCACCTACAAATGTGAACTGACGTTCAAAAATAAAACATTTGAAAACGGACCATTTTCCACATTTCTGAAGCATGACGTAATGGGGGGGTGTTATCTCTTTTGTCGAAAATCAGCCGTTTTTGCTCGAACATTAAATGCCTCCAAATGGTATTTAATTAACTTCCCGAGCCCCTGGAAGCATGAAAATCACTTTAAACATGCTAATTTTAGCTCTAACACTGATGATCCACCTACAAATGTGAACTGACGTTCAAAAATAAAACATTTGAAAACGGACCATTTTCCACATTTCTGAAGCATGACGTAATGGGGGGGTGTTATCTCTTTTGTCGAAAATCAGCCGTTTTTGCTCGAACATTAAATGCCTCCAAATGGTATTTAATTAACTTCCCGAGCCCCTGGAAGCATGAAAATCACTTTAAACATGCTAATTTTAGCTCTAACACTGATGATCCACCTACAAATGTGAACTGACGTTCAAAAATAAAACATTTGAAAACGGACCATTTTCCACATTTCTGAAGCATGACGTAATGGGGGGTGTTATCTCTTTTGTCGAAAATCAGCCGTTTTTGCTTGAACATTAAATGCCTCCAAATGGTATTTAATTAACTTCCCGAGCCCCTGGAAGCATGAAAATCACTTTAAACATGCTAATTTTAGCTCTAACACTGATGATCCACCTACAAATGTGAACTGACGTTCAAAAATAAAACATTTGAAAACGGACCATTTTCCACATTTCTGAAGCATGACGTAATGGGGGGGTGTTATCTCTTTTGTCGAAAATCAGCCGTTTTTGCTCGAACATTAAATGCCTCCAAATGGTATTTAATTAACTTCCCGAGCCCCTGGAAGCATGAAAATCACTTTAAACATGCTAATTTTAGCTCTAACACTGATGATCCACCTACAAATGTGAACTGACGTTCAAAAATAAAACATTTGAAAACGGACCATTTTCCACATTTCTGAAGCATGACGTAATGGGGGGGTGTTATCTCTTTTGTCGAAAATCAGCCGTTTTTGCTCGAACATTAAATGCCTCCAAATGGTATTTAATTAACTTCCCGAGCCCCTGGAAGCATGAAAATCACTTTAAACATGCTAATTTTAGCTCTAACACTGATGATCCACCTACAAATGTGAACTGACGTTCAAAAATAAAACATTTGAAAACGGACCATTTTCCACATTTCTGAAGCATGACGTAATGGGGGGGTGTTATCTCTTTTGTCGAAAATCAGCCGTTTTTGCTCGAACATTAAATGCCTCCAAATGGTATTTAATTAACTTCCCGAGCCCCTGGAAGCATGAAAATCACTTTAAACATGCTAATTTTAGCTCTAACACTGATGATCCACCTACAAATGTGAACTGACGTTCAAAAATAAAACATTTGAAAACGGACCATTTTCCACATTTCTGAAGCATGACGTAATGGGGGGGTGTTATCTCTTTTGTCGAAAATCCGCCGTTTTTGCTCGAACATTAAATGCCTCCAAATGGTATTTAATTAACTTCCCGGGGTGAAGAAACCCTTTTTGAGAACTCAGAGTGAGTAAATTGGCCATTTTCATGCACTTTTAACCATTCCATAAATCTTGTGTTTTGGGCCCCTGGAAGCATGAAAATCACTTTAAACATGCTAATTTTAGCTCTAACACTGATGATCCACCTACAAATGTGAACTGACGTTCAAAAATAAAACATTTGAAAACGGACCATTTTCCACATTTCTGAAGCATGACGTAATGGGGGGGTGTTATCTCTTTTGTCGAAAATCAGCCGTTTTTGCTCGAACATTAAATGCCTCCAAATGGTATTTAATTAACTTCCCGAGCCCCTGGAAGCATGAAAATCACTTTAAACATGCTAATTTTAGCTCTAACACTGATGATCCACCTACAAATGTGAACTGACGTTCAAAAATAAAACATTTGAAAACGGACCATTTTCCACATTTCTGAAGCATGACGTAATGGGGGGGTGTTATCTCTTTTGTCGAAAATCAGCCGTTTTTGCTCGAACATTAAATGCCTCCAAATGGTATTTAATTAACTTCCCGAGCCCCTGGAAGCATGAAAATCACTTTAAACATGCTAATTTTAGCTCTAACACTGATGATCCACCTACAAATGTGAACTGACGTTCAAAAATAAAACATTTGAAAACGGACCATTTTCCACATTTCTGAAGCATGACGTAATGGGGGGTGTTATCTCTTTTGTCGAAAATCAGCCGTTTTTGCTTGAACATTAAATGCCTCCAAATGGTATTTAATTAACTTCCCGAGCCCCTGGAAGCATGAAAATCACTTTAAACATGCTAATTTTAGCTCTAACACTGATGATCCACCTACAAATGTGAACTGACGTTCAAAAATAAAACATTTGAAAACGGACCATTTTCCACATTTCTGAAGCATGACGTAATGGGGGGGTGTTATCTCTTTTGTCGAAAATCAGCCGTTTTTGCTCGAACATTAAATGCCTCCAAATGGTATTTAATTAACTTCCCGAGCCCCTGGAAGCATGAAAATCACTTTAAACATGCTAATTTTAGCTCTAACACTGATGATCCACCTACAAATGTGAACTGACGTTCAAAAATAAAACATTTGAAAACGGACCATTTTCCACATTTCTGAAGCATGACGTAATGGGGGGGTGTTATCTCTTTTGTCGAAAATCAGCCGTTTTTGCTCGAACATTAAATGCCTCCAAATGGTATTTAATTAACTTCCCGAGCCCCTGGAAGCATGAAAATCACTTTAAACATGCTAATTTTAGCTCTAACACTGATGATCCACCTACAAATGTGAACTGACGTTCAAAAATAAAACATTTGAAAACGGACCATTTTCCACATTTCTGAAGCATGACGTAATGGGGGGGTGTTATCTCTTTTGTCGAAAATCAGCCGTTTTTGCTCGAACATTAAATGCCTCCAAATGGTATTTAATTAACTTCCCGAGCCCCTGGAAGCATGAAAATCACTTTAAACATGCTAATTTTAGCTCTAACACTGATGATCCACCTACAAATGTGAACTGACGTTCAAAAATAAAACATTTGAAAACGGACCATTTTCCACATTTCTGAAGCATGACGTAATGGGGGGGTGTTATCTCTTTTGTCGAAAATCCGCCGTTTTTGCTCGAACATTAAATGCCTCCAAATGGTATTTAATTAACTTCCCGGGGTGAAGAAACCCTTTTTGAGAACTCAGAGTGAGTAAATTGGCCATTTTCATGCACTTTTAACCATTCCATAAATCTTGTGTTTTGGGCCCCTGGAAGCATGAAAATCACTTTAAACATGCTAATTTTAGCTCTAACACTGATGATCCACCTACAAATGTGAACTGACGTTCAAAAATAAAACATTTGAAAACGGACCATTTTCCACATTTCTGAAGCATGACGTAATGGGGGGGTGTTATCTCTTTTGTCGAAAATCAGCCGTTTTTGCTCGAACATTAAATGCCTCCAAATGGTATTTAATTAACTTCCCGAGCCCCTGGAAGCATGAAAATCACTTTAAACATGCTAATTTTAGCTCTAACACTGATGATCCACCTACAAATGTGAACTGACGTTCAAAAATAAAACATTTGAAAACGGACCATTTTCCACATTTCTGAAGCATGACGTAATGGGGGGGTGTTATCTCTTTTGTCGAAAATCAGCCGTTTTTGCTCGAACATTAAATGCCTCCAAATGGTATTTAATTAACTTCCCGGGGTGAAGAAACCCTTTTTGAGAACTCAGAGTGAGTAAATTGGCCATTTTCATGCACTTTTAACCATTCCATAAATCTTGTGTTTTGGGCCCCTGGAAGCATGAAAATCACTTTAAACATGCTAATTTTAGCTCTAACACTGATGATCCACCTACAAATGTGAACTGACGTTCAAAAATAAAACATTTGAAAACGGACCATTTTCCACATTTCTGAAGCATGACGTAATGGGGGGGTGTTATCTCTTTTGTCGAAAATCAGCCGTTTTTGCTCGAACATTAAATGCCTCCAAATGGTATTTAATTAACTTCCCGAGCCCCTGGAAGCATGAAAATCACTTTAAACATGCTCATTTTAGCTCTAACACTGATGATCCACCTACAAATGTGAACTGACGTTCAAAAATAAAACATTTGAAAACGGACCATTTTCCACATTTCTGAAGCATGACGTAATGGGGGGGTGTTATCTCTTTTGTCGAAAATCAGCCGTTTTTGCTCGAACATTAAATGCCTCCAAATGGTATTTAATTAACTTCCCGGGGTGAAGAAACCCTTTTTGAGAACTCAGAGTGAGTAAATTGGCCATTTTCATGCACTTTTAACCATTCCATAAATCTTGTGTTTTGGGCCCCTGGAAGCATGAAAATCACTTTAAACATGCTAATTTTAGCTCTAACACTGATGATCCACCTACAAATGTGAACTGACGTTCAAAAATAAAACATTTGAAAACGGACCATTTTCCACATTTCTGAAGCATGACGTAATGGGGGGGTGTTATCTCTTTTGTCGAAAATCAGCCGTTTTTGCTCGAACATTAAATGCCTCCAAATGGTATTTAATTAACTTCCCGGGGTGAAGAAACCCTTTTTGAGAACTCAGAGTTAGTAAATTGGCCATTTTCATGCACTTTTAACCATTCCATAAATCTTGTGTTTTGGGCCCCTGGAAGCATGAAAATCACTTTAAACATGCTAATTTTAGCTCTAACACTGATGATCCACCTACAAATGTGAACTGACGTTCAAAAATAAAACATTTGAAAACGGACCATTTTCCACATTTCTGAAGCATGACGTAATGGGGGGGTGTTATCTCTTTTGTCGAAAATCAGCCGTTTTTGCTCGAACATTAAATGCCTCCAAATTGTATTTAATTAACTTCCCGAGCCCCTGGAAGCATGAAAATCACTTTAAACATGCTAATTTTAGCTCTAACACTGATGATCCACCTACAAATGTGAACTGACGTTCAAAAATAAAACATTTGAAAACGGACCATTTTCCACATTTCTGAAGCATGACGTAATGGGGGGGTGTTATCTCTTTTGTCGAAAATCAGCCGTTTTTGCTCGAACATTAAATGCCTCCAAATGGTATTTAATTAACTTCCCGAGCCCCTGGAAGCATGAAAATCACTTTAAACATGCTAATTTTAGCTCTAACACTGATGATCCACCTACAAATGTGAACTGACGTTCAAAAATAAAACATTTGAAAACGGACCATTTTCCACATTTCTGAAGCATGACGTAATGGGGGGGTGTTATCTCTTTTGTCGAAAATCAGCCGTTTTTGCTCGAACATTAAATGCCTCCAAATGGTATTTAATTAACTTCCCGGGGTGAAGAAACCCTTTTTGAGAACTCAGAGTGAGTAAATTGGCCATTTTCATGCACTTTTAACCATTCCATAAATCTTGTGTTTTGGGCCCCTGGAAGCATGAAAATCACTTTAAACATGCTAATTTTAGCTCTAACACTGATGATCCACCTACAAATGTGAACTGACGTTCAAAAATAAAACATTTGAAAACGGACCATTTTCCACATTTCTGAAGCATGACGTAATGGGGGGGTGTTATCTCTTTTGTCGAAAATCAGCCGTTTTTGCTCGAACATTAAATGCCTCCAAATGGTATTTAATTAACTTCCCGAGCCCCTGGAAGCATGAAAATCACTTTAAACATGCTAATTTTAGCTCTAACACTGATGATCCACCTACAAATGTGAACTGACGTTCAAAAATAAAACATTTGAAAACGGACCATTTTCCACATTTCTGAAGCATGACGTAATGGGGGGGTGTTATCTCTTTTGTCGAAAATCAGCCGTTTTTGCTCGAACATTAAATGCCTCCAAATGGTATTTAATTAACTTCCCGGGGTGAAGAAACCCTTTTTGAGAACTCAGAGTGAGTAAATTGGCCATTTTCATGCACTTTTAACCATTCCATAAATCTTGTGTTTTGGGCCCCTTGAAGCATGAAAATCACTTTAAACATGCTAATTTTAGCTCTAACACTGATGATCCACCTACAAATGTGAACTGACGTTCAAAAATAAAACATTTGAAAACGGACCATTTTCCACATTTCTGAAGCATGACGTAATGGGGGGGTGTTATCTCTTTTGTCGAAAATCAGCCGTTTTTGCTCGAACATTAAATGCCTCCAAATGGTATTTAATTAACTTCCCGAGCCCCTGGAAGCATGAAAATCACTTTAAACATGCTAATTTTAGCTCTAACACTGATGATCCACCTACAAATGTGAACTGACGTTCAAAAATAAAACATTTGAAAACGGACCATTTTCCACATTTCTGAAGCATGACGTAATGGGGGGGTGTTATCTCTTTTGTCGAAAATCAGCCGTTTTTGCTCGAACATTAAATGCCTCCAAATGGTATTTAATTAACTTCCCGAGCCCCTGGAAGCATGAAAATCACTTTAAACATGCTAATTTTAGCTCTAACACTGATGATCCACCTACAAATGTGAACTGACGTTCAAAAATAAAACATTTGAAAACGGACCATTTTCCACATTTCTGAAGCATGACGTAATGGGGGGGTGTTATCTCTTTTGTCGAAAATCAGCCGTTTTTGCTCGAACATTAAATGCCTCCAAATGGTATTTAATTAACTTCCCGGGGTGAAGAAACCCTTTTTGAGAACTCAGAGTGAGTAAATTGGCCATTTTCATGCACTTTTAACCATTCCATAAATCTTGTGTTTTGGGCCCCTGGAAGCATGAAAATCACTTTAAACATGCTAATTTTAGCTCTAACACTGATGATCCACCTACAAATGTGAACTGACGTTCAAAAATAAAACATTTTAAAACGGACCATTTTCCACATTTCTGAAGCATGACGTAATGGGGGGGTGTTATCTCTTTTGTCGAAAATCAGCCGTTTTTGCTCGAACATTAAATGCCTCCAAATGGTATTTAATTAACTTCCCGGGGTGAAGAAACCCTTTTTGAGAACTCAGAGTGAGTAAATTGGCCATTTTCATGCACTTTTAACCATTCCATAAATCTTGTGTTTTGGGCCCCTGGAAGCATGAAAATCACTTTAAACATGCTAATTTTAGCTCTAACACTGATGATCCACCTACAAATGTGAACTGACGTTCAAAAATAAAACATTTGAAAACGGACCATTTTCCACATTTCTGAAGCATGACGTAATGGGGGGGTGTTATCTCTTTTGTCGAAAATCAGCCGTTTTTGCTCGAACATTAAATGCCTCCAAATGGTATTTAATTAACTTCCCGAGCCCCTGGAAGCATGAAAATCACTTTAAACATGCTAATTTTAGCTCTAACACTGATGATCCACCTACAAATGTGAACTGACGTTCAAAAATAAAACATTTGAAAACGGACCATTTTCCACATTTCTGAAGCATGACGTAATGGGGGGGTGTTATCTCTTTTGTCGAAAATCAGCCGTTTTTGCTCGAACATTAAATGCCTCCAAATGGTATTTAATTAACTTCCCGGGGTGAAGAAACCCTTTTTGAGAACTCAGAGTGAGTAAATTGGCCATTTTCATGCACTTTTAACCATTCCATAAATCTTGTGTTTTGGGCCCCTGGAAGCATGAAAATCACTTTAAACATGCTAATTTTAGCTCTAACACTGATGATCCACCTACAAATGTGAACTGACGTTCAAAAATAAAACATTTGAAAACGGACCATTTTCCACATTTCTGAAGCATGACGTAATGGGGGGGTGTTATCTCTTTTGTCGAAAATCAGCCGTTTTTGCTCGAACATTAAATGCCTCCAAATGGTATTTAATTAACTTCCCGAGCCCCTGGAAGCATGAAAATCACTTTAAACATGCTAATTTTAGCTCTAACACTGATGATCCACCTACAAATGTGAACTGACGTTCAAAAATAAAACATTTGAAAACGGACCATTTTCCACATTTCTGAAGCATGACGTAATGGGGGGGTGTTATCTCTTTTGTCGAAAATCAGCCGTTTTTGCTCGAACATTAAATGCCTCCAAATGGTATTTAATTAACTTCCCGGGGTGAAGAAACCCTTTTTGAGAACTCAGAGTGAGTAAATTGGCCATTTTCATGCACTTTTAACCATTCCATAAATCTTGTGTTTTGGGCCCCTGGAAGCATGAAAATCACTTTAAACATGCTAATTTTAGCTCTAACACTGATGATCCACCTACAAATGTGAACTGACGTTCAAAAATAAAACATTTGAAAACGGACCATTTTCCACATTTCTGAAGCATGACGTAATGGGGGGGTGTTATCTCTTTTGTCGAAAATCAGCCGTTTTTGCTCGAACATTAAATGCCTCCAAATGGTATTTAATTAACTTCCCGAGCCCCTGGAAGCATGAAAATCACTTTAAACATGCTCATTTTAGCTCTAACACTGATGATCCACCTACAAATGTGAACTGACGTTCAAAAATAAAACATTTGAAAACGGACCATTTTCCACATTTCTGAAGCATGACGTAATGGGGGGGTGTTATCTCTTTTGTCGAAAATCAGCCGTTTTTGCTCGAACATTAAATGCCTCCAAATGGTATTTAATTAACTTCCCGGGGTGAAGAAACCCTTTTTGAGAACTCAGAGTGAGTAAATTGGCCATTTTCATGCACTTTTAACCATTCCATAAATCTTGTGTTTTGGGCCCCTGGAAGCATGAAAATCACTTTAAACATGCTAATTTTAGCTCTAACACTGATGATCCACCTACAAATGTGAACTGACGTTCAAAAATAAAACATTTGAAAACGGACCATTTTCCACATTTCTGAAGCATGACGTAATGGGGGGGTGTTATCTCTTTTGTCGAAAATCAGCCGTTTTTGCTCGAACATTAAATGCCTCCAAATGGTATTTAATTAACTTCCCGGGGTGAAGAAACCCTTTTTGAGAACTCAGAGTTAGTAAATTGGCCATTTTCATGCACTTTTAACCATTCCATAAATCTTGTGTTTTGGGCCCCTGGAAGCATGAAAATCACTTTAAACATGCTAATTTTAGCTCTAACACTGATGATCCACCTACAAATGTGAACTGACGTTCAAAAATAAAACATTTGAAAACGGACCATTTTCCACATTTCTGAAGCATGACGTAATGGGGGGGTGTTATCTCTTTTGTCGAAAATCAGCCGTTTTTGCTCGAACATTAAATGCCTCCAAATTGTATTTAATTAACTTCCCGAGCCCCTGGAAGCATGAAAATCACTTTAAACATGCTAATTTTAGCTCTAACACTGATGATCCACCTACAAATGTGAACTGACGTTCAAAAATAAAACATTTGAAAACGGACCATTTTCCACATTTCTGAAGCATGACGTAATGGGGGGGTGTTATCTCTTTTGTCGAAAATCAGCCGTTTTTGCTCGAACATTAAATGCCTCCAAATGGTATTTAATTAACTTCCCGAGCCCCTGGAAGCATGAAAATCACTTTAAACATGCTAATTTTAGCTCTAACACTGATGATCCACCTACAAATGTGAACTGACGTTCAAAAATAAAACATTTGAAAACGGACCATTTTCCACATTTCTGAAGCATGACGTAATGGGGGGGTGTTATCTCTTTTGTCGAAAATCAGCCGTTTTTGCTCGAACATTAAATGCCTCCAAATGGTATTTAATTAACTTCCCGGGGTGAAGAAACCCTTTTTGAGAACTCAGAGTGAGTAAATTGGCCATTTTCATGCACTTTTAACCATTCCATAAATCTTGTGTTTTGGGCCCCTGGAAGCATGAAAATCACTTTAAACATGCTAATTTTAGCTCTAACACTGATGATCCACCTACAAATGTGAACTGACGTTCAAAAATAAAACATTTGAAAACGGACCATTTTCCACATTTCTGAAGCATGACGTAATGGGGGGGTGTTATCTCTTTTGTCGAAAATCAGCCGTTTTTGCTCGAACATTAAATGCCTCCAAATGGTATTTAATTAACTTCCCGAGCCCCTGGAAGCATGAAAATCACTTTAAACATGCTAATTTTAGCTCTAACACTGATGATCCACCTACAAATGTGAACTGACGTTCAAAAATAAAACATTTGAAAACGGACCATTTTCGACATTTCTGAAGCATGACGTAATGGGGGGGTGTTATCTCTTTTGTCGAAAATCAGCCGTTTTTGCTCGAACATTAAATGCCTCCAAATGGTATTTAATTAACTTCCCGGGGTAAAGAAACCCTTTTTGAGAACTCAGAGTGAGTAAATTGGCCATTTTCATGCACTTTTAACCATTCCATAAATCTTGTGTTTTGGGCCCCTGGAAGCATGAAAATCACTTTAAACATGCTAATTTTAGCTCTAACACTGATGATCCACCTACAAATGTGAACTGACGTTCAAAAATAAAACATTTGAAAACGGACCATTTTCCACATTTCTGAAGCATGACGTAATGGGGGGGTGTTATCTCTTTTGTCGAAAATCAGCCGTTTTTGCTCGAACATTAAATGCCTCCAAATGGTATTTAATTAACTTCCCGAGCCCCTGGAAGCATGAAAATCACTTTAAACATGCTAATTTTAGCTCTAACACTGATGATCCACCTACAAATGTGAACTGACGTTCAAAAATAAAACATTTGAAAACGGACCATTTTCCACATTTCTGAAGCATGACGTAATGGGGGGGTGTTATCTCTTTTGTCGAAAATCAGCCGTTTTTGCTCGAACATTAAATGCCTCCAAATGGTATTTAATTAACTTCCCGAGCCCCTGGAAGCATGAAAATCACTTTAAACATGCTAATTTTAGCTCTAACACTGATGATCCACCTACAAATGTGAACTGACGTTCAAAAATAAAACATTTGAAAACGGACCATTTTCCACATTTCTGAAGCATGACGTAATGGGGGGGTGTTATCTCTTTTGTCGAAAATCAGCCGTTTTTGCTCGAACATTAAATGCCTCCAAATGGTATTTAATTAACTTCCCGAGCCCCTGGAAGCATGAAAATCACTTTAAACATGCTAATTTTAGCTCTAACACTGATGATCCACCTACAAATGTGAACTGACGTTCAAAAATAAAACATTTGAAAACGGACCATTTTCCACATTTCTGAAGCATGACGTAATGGGGGGGTGTTATCTCTTTTGTCGAAAATCAGCCGTTTTTGCTCGAACATTAAATGCCTCCAAATGGTATTTAATTCACTTCCCGAGCCCCTGGAAGCATGAAAATCACTTTAAACATGCTAATTTTAGCTCTAACACTGATGATCCACCTACAAATGTGAACTGACGTTCAAAAATAAAACATTTGAAAACGGACCATTTTCCACATTTCTGAAGCATGACGTAATGGGGGGGTGTTATCTCTTTTGTCGAAAATCAGCCGTTTTTGCTCGAACATTAAATGCCTCCAAATGGTATTTAATTAACTTCCCGGGGTGAAGAAACCCTTTTTGAGAACTCAGAGTGAGTAAATTGGCCATTTTCATGCACTTTTAACCATTCCATAAATCTTGTGTTTTGGGCCCCTGGAAGCATGAAAATCACTTTAAACATGCTAATTTTAGCTCTAACACTGATGATCCACCTACAAATGTGAACTGACGTTCAAAAATAAAACATTTGAAAACGGATCATTTTCCACATTTCTGAAGCATGACGTAATGGGGGGGTGTTATCTCTTTTGTCGAAAATCAGCCGTTTTTGCTCGAACATTAAATGCCTCCAAATGGTATTTAATTAACTTCCCGAGCCCCTGGAAGCATGAAAATCACTTTAAACATGCTAATTTTAGCTCTAACACTGATGATCCACCTACAAATGTGAACTGACGTTCAAAAATAAAACATTTGAAAACGGACCATTTTCCACATTTCTGAAGCATGACGTAATGGGGGGGTGTTATCTCTTTTGTCGAAAATCAGCCGTTTTTGCTCGAACATTAAATGCCTCCAAATGGTATTTAATTAACTTCCCGGGGTGAAGAAACCCTTTTTGAGAACTCAGAGTGAGTAAATTGGCCATTTTCATGCACTTTTAACCATTCCATAAATCTTGTGTTTTGGGCCCCTGGAAGCATGAAAATCACTTTAAACATGCTAATTTTAGCTCTAACACTGATGATCCACCTACAAATGTGAACTGACGTTCAAAAATAAAACATTTGAAAACGGACCATTTTCCACATTTCTGAAGCATGACGTAATGGGGGGGTGTTATCTCTTTTGTCGAAAATCAGCCGTTTTTGCTCGAACATTAAATGCCTCCAAATGGTATTTAATTAACTTCCCGAGCCCCTGGAAGCATGAAAATCACTTTAAACATGCTAATTTTAGCTCTAACACTGATGATCCACCTACAAATGTGAACTGACGTTCAAAAATAAAACATTTGAAAACGGACCATTTTCCACATTTCTGAAGCATGACGTAATGGGGGGGTGTTATCTCTTTTGTCGAAAATCAGCCGTTTTTGCTCGAACATTAAATGCCTCCAAATGGTATTTAATTAACTTCCCGAGCCCCTGGAAGCATGAAAATCACTTTAAACATGCTAATTTTAGCTCTAACACTGATGATCCACCTACAAATGTGAACTGACGTTCAAAAATAAAACATTTGAAAACGGACCATTTTCCACATTTCTGAAGCATGACGTAATGGGGGGGTGTTATCTCTTTTGTCGAAAATCAGCCGTTTTTGCTCGAACATTAAATGCCTCCAAATGGTATTTAATTAACTTCCCGGGGTGAAGAAACCCTTTTTGAGAACTCAGAGTGAGTAAATTGGCCATTTTCATGCACTTTTAACCATTCCATAAATCTTGTGTTTTGGGCCCCTGGAAGCATGAAAATCACTTTAAACATGCTAATTTTAGCTCTAACACTGATGATCCACCTACAAATGTGAACTGACGTTCAAAAATAAAACATTTGAAAACGGACCATTTTCCACATTTCTGAAGCATGACGTAATGGGGGGGTGTTATCTCTTTTGTCGAAAATCAGCCGTTTTTGCTCGAACATTAAATGCCTCCAAATGGTATTTAATTAACTTCCCGAGCCCCTGGAAGCATGAAAATCACTTTAAACATGCTAATTTTAGCTCTAACACTGATGATCCACCTACAAATGTGAACTGACGTTCAAAAATAAAACATTTGAAAACGGACCATTTTCCACATTTCTGAAGCATGACGTAATGGGGGGGTGTTATCTCTTTTGTCGAAAATCAGCCGTTTTTGCTCGAACATTAAATGCCTCCAAATGGTATTTAATTAACTTCCCGGGGTGAAGAAACCCTTTTTGAGAACTCAGAGTGAGTAAATTGGCCATTTTCATGCACTTTTAACCATTCCATAAATCTTGTGTTTTGGGCCCCTGGAAGCATGAAAATCACTTTAAACATGCTAATTTTAGCTCTAACACTGATGATCCACCTACAAATGTGAACTGACGTTCAAAAATAAAACATTTGAAAACGGACCATTTTCCACATTTCTGAAGCATGACGTAATGGGGGGGTGTTATCTCTTTTGTCGAAAATCAGCCGTTTTTGCTCGAACATTAAATGCCTCCAAATGGTATTTAATTAACTTCCCGAGCCCCTGGAAGCATGAAAATCACTTTAAACATGCTAATTTTAGCTCTAACACTGATGATCCACCTACAAATGTGAACTGACGTTCAAAAATAAAACATTTGAAAACGGACCATTTTCCACATTTCTGAAGCATGACGTAATGGGGGGGTGTTATCTCTTTTGTCGAAAATCAGCCGTTTTTGCTCGAACATTAAATGCCTCCAAATGGTATTTAATTAACTTCCCGAGCCCCTGGAAGCATGAAAATCACTTTAAACATGCTAATTTTAGCTCTAACACTGATGATCCACCTACAAATGTGAACTGACGTTCAAAAATAAAACATTTGAAAACGGACCATTTTCCACATTTCTGAAGCATGACGTAATGGGGGGGTGTTATCTCTTTTGTCGAAAATCAGCCGTTTTTGCTCGAACATTAAATGCCTCCAAATGGTATTTAATTAACTTCCCGGGGTGAAGAAACCCTTTTTGAGAACTCAGAGTGAGTAAATTGGCCATTTTCATGCACTTTTAACCATTCCATAAATCTTGTGTTTTGGGCCCCTGGAAGCATGAAAATCACTTTAAACATGCTAATTTTAGCTCTAACACTGATGATCCACCTACAAATGTGAACTGACGTTCAAAAATAAAACATTTGAAAACGGACCATTTTCCACATTTCTGAAGCATGACGTAATGTGGGGGTGTTATCTCTTTTGTCGAAAATCAGCCGTTTTTGCTCGAACATTAAATGCCTCCAAATGGTATTTAATTAACTTCCCGGGGTGAAGAAACCCTTTTTGAGAACTCAGAGTGAGTAAATTGGCCATTTTCATGCACTTTTAACCATTCCATAAATCTTGTGTTTTGGGCCCCTGGAAGCATGAAAATCACTTTAAACATGCTAATTTTAGCTCTAACACTGATGATCCACCTACAAATGTGAACTGACGTTCAAAAATAAAAAATTTGAAAACGGACCATTTTCCACATTTCTGAAGCATGACGTAATGGGGGGGTGTTATCTCTTTTGTCGAAAATCAGCCGTTTTTGCTCGAACATTAAATGCCTCCAAATGGTATTTAATTAACTTCCCGAGCCCCTGGAAGCATGAAAATCACTTTAAACATGCTAATTTTAGCTCTAACACTGATGATCCACCTACAAATGTGAACTGACGTTCAAAAATAAAACATTTGAAAACGGACCATTTTCCACATTTCTGAAGCATGACGTAATGGGGGGGTGTTATCTCTTTTGTCGAAAATCAGCCGTTTTTGCTCGAACATTAAATGCCTCCAAATGGTATTTAATTAACTTCCCGGGGTGAAGAAACCCTTTTTGAGAACTCAGAGTGAGTAAATTGGCCATTTTCATGCACTTTTAACCATTCCATAAATCTTGTGTTTTGGGCCCCTGGAAGCATGAAAATCACTTTAAACATGCTAATTTTAGCTCTAACACTGATGATCCACCTACAAATGTGAACTGACGTTCAAAAATAAAACATTTGAAAACGGACCATTTTCCACATTTCTGAAGCATGACGTAATGGGGGGGTGTTATCTCTTTTGTCGAAAATCAGCCGTTTTTGCTCGAACATTAAATGCCTCCAAATGGTATTTAATTAACTTCCCGAGCCCCTGGAAGCATGAAAATCACTTTAAACATGCTAATTTTAGCTCTAACACTGATGATCCACCTACAAATGTGAACTGACGTTCAAAAATAAAACATTTGAAAACGGACCATTTTCCACATTTCTGAAGCATGACGTAATGGGGGGGTGTTATCTCTTTTGTCGAAAATCAGCCGTTTTTGCTCGAACTTTAAATGACTCCAAATGGTATTTAATTAACTTCCCGAGCCCCTGGAAGCATGAAAATCACTTTAAACATGCTAATTTTAGCTCTAACACTGATGATCCACCTACAAATGTGAACTGACGTTCAAAAATAAAACATTTGAAAACGGACCATTTTCCACATTTCTGAAGCATGACGTAATGGGGGGGTGTTATCTCTTTTGTCGAAAATCAGCCGTTTTTGCTCGAACAATAAATGCCTCCAAATGGTATTTAATTAACTTCCCGGGGTGAAGAAACCCTTTTTGAGAACTCAGAGTGAGTAAATTGGCCATTTTCATGCACTTTTAACCATTCCATAAATCTTGTGTTTTGGGCCCCTGGAAGCATGAAAATCACTTTAAACATGCTAATTTTAGCTCTAACACTGATGATCCACCTACAAATGTGAACTGACGTTCAAAAATAAAACATTTGAAAACGGACCATTTTCCACATTTCTGAAGCATGACGTAATGGGGGGGTGTTATCTCTTTTGTCGAAAATCAGCCGTTTTTGCTCGAACATTAAATGCCTCCAAATGGTATTTAATTAACTTCCCGAGCCCCTGGAAGCATGAAAATCACTTTAAACATGCTAATTTTAGCTCTAACACTGATGATCCACCTACAAATGTGAACTGACGTTCAAAAATAAAACATTTGAAAACGGACCATTTTCCACATTTCTGAAGCATGACGTAATGGGGGGGTGTTATCTCTTTTGTCGAAAATCAGCCGTTTTTGCTCGAACATTAAATGCCTCCAAATGGTATTTAATTAACTTCCCGGGGTGAAGAAACCCTTTTTGAGAACTCAGAGTGAGTAAATTGGCCATTTTCATGCACTTTTAACCATTCCATAAATCTTGTGTTTTGGGCCCCTGGAAGCATGAAAATCACTTTAAACATGCTAATTTTAGCTCTAACACTGATGATCCACCTACAAATGTGAACTGACGTTCAAAAATAAAACATTTGAAAACGGACCATTTTCCACATTTCTGAAGCATGACGTAATGGGGGGGGTGTTATCTCTTTTGTCGAAAATCAGCCGTTTTTGCTCGAACATTAAATGCCTCCAAATGGTATTTAATTAACTTCCCGAGCCCCTGGAAGCATGAAAATCACTTTAAACATGCTAATTTTAGCTCTAACACTGATGATCCACCTACAAATGTGAACTGACGTTCAAAAATCAAACATTTGAAAACGGACCATTTTCCACATTTCTGAAGCATGACGTAATGGGGGGGTGTTATCTCTTTTGTCGAAAATCAGCCGTTTTTGCTCGAACATTAAATGCCTCCAAATGGTATTTAATTAACTTCCCGGGGTGAAGAAACCCTTTTTGAGAACTCAGAGTGAGTAAATTGGCCATTTTCATGCACTTTTAACCATTCCATAAATCTTGTGTTTTGGGCCCCTGGAAGCATGAAAATCACTTTAAACATGCTAATTTTAGCTCTAACACTGATGATCCACCTACAAATGTGAACTGACGTTCAAAAATAAAACATTTGAAAACGGACCATTTTCCACATTTCTGAAGCATGACGTAATGGGGGGGTGTTATCTCTTTTGTCGAAAATCAGCCGTTTTTGCTCGAACATTAAATGCCTCCAAATGGTATTTAATTAACTTCCCGGGGTGAAGAAACCCTTTTTGAGAACTCAGAGTGAGTAAATTGGCCATTTTCATGCACTTTTAACCATTCCATAAATCTTGTGTTTTGGGCCCCTGGAAGCATGAAAATCACTTTAAACATGCTAATTTTAGCTCTAACACTGATGATCCACCTACAAATGTGAACTGACGTTCAAAAATAAAACATTTGAAAACGGACCATTTTCCACATTTCTGAAGCATGACGTAATGGGGGGGTGTTATCTCTTTTGTCGAAAATCAGCCGTTTTTGCTCGAACATTAAATGCCTCCAAATGGTATTTAATTAACTTCCCGGGGTGAAGAAACCCTTTTTGAGAACTCAGAGTGAGTAAATTGGCCATTTTCATGCACTTTTAACCATTCCATAAATCTTGTGTTTTGGGCCCCTGGAAGCATGAAAATCACTTTAAACATGCTAATTTTAGCTCTAACACTGATGATCCACCTACAAATGTGAACTGACGTTCAAAAATAAAACATTTGAAAACGGACCATTTTCCACATTTCTGAAGCATGACGTAATGGGGGGGTGTTATCTCTTTTGTCGAAAATCAGCCGTTTTTGCTCGAACATTAAATGCCTCCAAATGGTATTTAATTAACTTCCCGGGGTGAAGAAACCCTTTTTGAGAACTCAGAGTGAGTAAATTGGCCATTTTCATGCACTTTTAACCATTCCATAAATCTTGTGTTTTGGGCCCCTGGAAGCATGAAAATCACTTTAACCCCTTCCATGCTGATGACAGAACGGTTCCGTCATCAGCTACGGGTGAGCTGTGCTGATGACGGAACCGTTCCGTCATGAGCCCGTTAGAACCTTAGAACCCTCAGCACAGCGCGAAAATTCGCGCCGCGCTGAAGGGGTTAAACATGCTAATTTTAGCTCTAACACTGATGATCCACCTACAAATGTGAACTGACGTTCAAAAATAAAACATTTGAAAACGGACCATTTTCCACATTTCTGAAGCATGACGTAATGGGGGGGGTGTTATCTCTTTTGTCGAAAATCAGCCGTTTTTGCTCGAACATTAAATGCCTCCAAATGGTATTTAATTAACTTCCCGAGCCCCTGGAAGCATGAAAATCACTTTAAACATGCTAATTTTAGCTCTAACACTGATGATCCACCTACAAATGTGAACTGACGTTCAAAAATAAAACATTTGAAAACGGACCATTTTCCACATTTCTGAAGCATGACGTAATGGGGGGGTGTTATCTCTTTTGTCGAAAATCAGCCGTTTTTGCTCGAACATTAAATGCCTCCAAATGGTATTTAATTAACTTCCCGAGCCCCTGGAAGCATGAAAATCACTTTAAACATGCTAATTTTAGCTCTAACACTGATGATCCACCTACAAATGTGAACTGACGTTCAAAAATAAAACATTTGAAAACGGACCATTTTCCACATTTCTGAAGCATGACGTAATGGGGGGGTGTTATCTCTTTTGTCGAAAATCAGCCGTTTTTGCTCGAACATTAAATGCCTCCAAATGGTATTTAATTAACTTCCCGAGCCCCTGGAAGCATGAAAATCACTTTAAACATGCTAATTTTAGCTCTAACACTGATGATCCACCTACAAATGTGAACTGACGTTCAAAAATAAAACATTTGAAAACGGACCATTTTCCACATTTCTGAAGCATGACGTAATGGGGGGTGTTATCTCTTTTGTCGAAAATCAGCCGTTTTTGCTCGAACATTAAATGCCTCCAAATGGTATTTAATTAACTTCCCGAGCCCCTGGAAGCATGAAAATCACTTTAAACATGCTAATTTTAGCTCTAACACTGATGATCCACCTACAAATGTGAACTGACGTTCAAAAATAAAACATTTGAAAACGGACCATTTTCCACATTTCTGAAGCATGACGTAATGGGGGGGTGTTATCTCTTTTGTCGAAAATCAGCCGTTTTTGCTCGAACATTAAATGCCTCCAAATGGTATTTAATTAACTTCCCGAGCCCCTGGAAGCATGAAAATCACTTTAAACATGCTAATTTTAGCTCTAACACTGATGATCCACCTACAAATGTGAACTGACGTTCAAAAATAAAACATTTGAAAACGGACCATTTTCCACATTTCTGAAGCATGACGTAATGTGGGGGTGTTATCTCTTTTGTCGAAAATCAGCCGTTTTTGCTCGAACATTAAATGCCTCCAAATGGTATTTAATTAACTTCCCGGGGTGAAGAAACCCTTTTTGAGAACTCAGAGTGAGTAAATTGGCCATTTTCATGCACTTTTAACCATTCCATAAATCTTGTGTTTTGGGCCCCTGGAAGCATGAAAATCACTTTAAACATGCTAATTTTAGCTCTAACACTGATGATCCACCTACAAATGTGAACTGACGTTCAAAAATAAAAAATTTGAAAACGGACCATTTTCCACATTTCTGAAGCATGACGTAATGGGGGGGTGTTATCTCTTTTGTCGAAAATCAGCCGTTTTTGCTCGAACATTAAATGCCTCCAAATGGTATTTAATTAACTTCCCGAGCCCCTGGAAGCATGAAAATCACTTTAAACATGCTAATTTTAGCTCTAACACTGATGATCCACCTACAAATGTGAACTGACGTTCAAAAATAAAACATTTGAAAACGGACCATTTTCCACATTTCTGAAGCATGACGTAATGGGGGGGTGTTATCTCTTTTGTCGAAAATCAGCCGTTTTTGCTCGAACATTAAATGCCTCCAAATGGTATTTAATTAACTTCCCGGGGTGAAGAAACCCTTTTTGAGAACTCAGAGTGAGTAAATTGGCCATTTTCATGCACTTTTAACCATTCCATAAATCTTGTGTTTTGGGCCCCTGGAAGCATGAAAATCACTTTAAACATGCTAATTTTAGCTCTAACACTGATGATCCACCTACAAATGTGAACTGACGTTCAAAAATAAAACATTTGAAAACGGACCATTTTCCACATTTCTGAAGCATGACGTAATGGGGGGGTGTTATCTCTTTTGTCGAAAATCAGCCGTTTTTGCTCGAACATTAAATGCCTCCAAATGGTATTTAATTAACTTCCCGAGCCCCTGGAAGCATGAAAATCACTTTAAACATGCTAATTTTAGCTCTAACACTGATGATCCACCTACAAATGTGAACTGACGTTCAAAAATAAAACATTTGAAAACGGACCATTTTCCACATTTCTGAAGCATGACGTAATGGGGGGGTGTTATCTCTTTTGTCGAAAATCAGCCGTTTTTGCTCGAACATTAAATGACTCCAAATGGTATTTAATTAACTTCCCGAGCCCCTGGAAGCATGAAAATCACTTTAAACATGCTAATTTTAGCTCTAACACTGATGATCCACCTACAAATGTGAACTGACGTTCAAAAATAAAACATTTGAAAACGGACCATTTTCCACATTTCTGAAGCATGACGTAATGGGGGGGTGTTATCTCTTTTGTCGAAAATCAGCCGTTTTTGCTCGAACAATAAATGCCTCCAAATGGTATTTAATTAACTTCCCGGGGTGAAGAAACCCTTTTTGAGAACTCAGAGTGAGTAAATTGGCCATTTTCATGCACTTTTAACCATTCCATAAATCTTGTGTTTTGGGCCCCTGGAAGCATGAAAATCACTTTAAACATGCTAATTTTAGCTCTAACACTGATGATCCACCTACAAATGTGAACTGACGTTCAAAAATAAAACATTTGAAAACGGACCATTTTCCACATTTCTGAAGCATGACGTAATGGGGGGGTGTTATCTCTTTTGTCGAAAATCAGCCGTTTTTGCTCGAACATTAAATGCCTCCAAATGGTATTTAATTAACTTCCCGAGCCCCTGGAAGCATGAAAATCACTTTAAACATGCTAATTTTAGCTCTAACACTGATGATCCACCTACAAATGTGAACTGACGTTCAAAAATAAAACATTTGAAAACGGACCATTTTCCACATTTCTGAAGCATGACGTAATGGGGGGGTGTTATCTCTTTTGTCGAAAATCAGCCGTTTTTGCTCGAACATTAAATGCCTCCAAATGGTATTTAATTAACTTCCCGGGGTGAAGAAACCCTTTTTGAGAACTCAGAGTGAGTAAATTGGCCATTTTCATGCACTTTTAACCATTCCATAAATCTTGTGTTTTGGGCCCCTGGAAGCATGAAAATCACTTTAAACATGCTAATTTTAGCTCTAACACTGATGATCCACCTACAAATGTGAACTGACGTTCAAAAATAAAACATTTGAAAACGGACCATTTTCCACATTTCTGAAGCATGACGTAATGGGGGGGGTGTTATCTCTTTTGTCGAAAATCAGCCGTTTTTGCTCGAACATTAAATGCCTCCAAATGGTATTTAATTAACTTCCCGAGCCCCTGGAAGCATGAAAATCACTTTAAACATGCTAATTTTAGCTCTAACACTGATGATCCACCTACAAATGTGAACTGACGTTCAAAAATCAAACATTTGAAAACGGACCATTTTCCACATTTCTGAAGCATGACGTAATGGGGGGGTGTTATCTCTTTTGTCGAAAATCAGCCGTTTTTGCTCGAACATTAAATGCCTCCAAATGGTATTTAATTAACTTCCCGGGGTGAAGAAACCCTTTTTGAGAACTCAGAGTGAGTAAATTGACCATTTTCATGCACTTTTAACCATTCCATAAATCTTGTGTTTTGGGCCCCTGGAAGCATGAAAATCACTTTAAACATGCTAATTTTAGCTCTAACACTGATGATCCACCTACAAATGTGAACTGACGTTCAAAAATAAAACATTTGAAAACGGACCATTTTCCACATTTCTGAAGCATGACGTAATGGGGGGGTGTTATCTCTTTTGTCGAAAATCAGCCGTTTTTGCTCGAACATAAAATGCCTCCAAATGGTATTTAATTAACTTCCCGGGGTGAAGAAACCCTTTTTGAGAACTCAGAGTGAGTAAATTGGCCATTTTCATGCACTTTTAACCATTCCATAAATCTTGTGTTTTGGGCCCCTGGAAGCATGAAAATCACTTTAAACATGCTAATTTTAGCTCTAACACTGATGATCCACCTACAAATGTGAACTGACGTTCAAAAATAAAACATTTGAAAACGGACCATTTTCCACATTTCTGAAGCATGACGTAATGGGGGGGTGTTATCTCTTTTGTCGAAAATCAGCCGTTTTTGCTCGAACATTAAATGCCTCCAAATGGTATTTAATTAACTTCCCGGGGTGAAGAAACCCTTTTTGAGAACTCAGAGTGAGTAAATTGGCCATTTTCATGCACTTTTAACCATTCCATAAATCTTGTGTTTTGGGCCCCTGGAAGCATGAAAATCACTTTAAACATGCTAATTTTAGCTCTAACACTGATGATCCACCTACAAATGTGAACTGACGTTCAAAAATAAAACATTTGAAAACGGACCATTTTCCACATTTCTGAAGCATGACGTAATGGGGGGTGTTATCTCTTTTGTCGAAAATCAGCCGTTTTTGCTCGAACATTAAATGCCTCCAAATGGTATTTAATTAACTTCCCGGGGTGAAGAAACCCTTTTTGAGAACTCAGAGTGAGTAAATTGGCCATTTTCATGCACTTTTAACCATTCCATAAATCTTGTGTTTTGGGCCCCTGGAAGCATGAAAATCACTTTAAACATGCTAATTTTAGCTCTAACACTGATGATCCACCTACAAATGTGAACTGACGTTCAAAAATAAAACATTTGAAAACGGACCATTTTCCACATTTCTGAAGCATGACGTAATGGGGGGGTGTTATCTCTTTTGTCGAAAATCAGCCGTTTTTGCTCGAACATTAAATGCCTCCAAATGGTATTTAATTAACTTCCCGGGGTGAAGAAACCCTTTTTGAGAACTCAGAGTGAGTAAATTGGCCATTTTCATGCACTTTTAACCATTCCATAAATCTTGTGTTTTGGGCCCCTGGAAGCATGAAAATCACTTTAACCCCTTCCATGCTGATGACAGAACGGTTCCGTCATCAGCTACGGGTGAGCTGTGCTGATGACGGAACCGTTCCGTCATGAGCCCGTTAGAACCTTAGAACCCTCAGCACAGCGCGAAAATTCGCGCCGCGCTGAAGGGGTTAAACATGCTAATTTTAGCTCTAACACTGATGATCCACCTACAAATGTGAACTGACGTTCAAAAATAAAACATTTGAAAACGGACCATTTTCCACATTTCTGAAGCATGACGTAATGGGGGGGGTGTTATCTCTTTTGTCGAAAATCAGCCGTTTTTGCTCGAACATTAAATGACTCCAAATGGTATTTAATTAACTTCCCGAGCCCCTGGAAGCATGAAAATCACTTTAAACATGCTAATTTTAGCTCTAACACTGATGATCCACCTACAAATGTGAACTGACGTTCAAAAATAAAACATTTGAAAACGGACCATTTTCCACATTTCTGAAGCATGACGTAATGGGGGGGTGTTATCTCTTTTGTCGAAAATCAGCCGTTTTTGCTCGAACATTAAATGCCTCCAAATGGTATTTAATTAACTTCCCGAGCCCCTGGAAGCATGAAAATCACTTTAAACATGCTAATTTTAGCTCTAACACTGATGATCCACCTACAAATGTGAACTGACGTTCAAAAATAAAACATTTGAAAACGGACCATTTTCCACATTTCTGAAGCATGACGTAATGGGGGGGTGTTATCTCTTTTGTCGAAAATCAGCCGTTTTTGCTCGAACATTAAATGCCTCCAAATGGTATTTAATTAACTTCCCGAGCCCCTGGAAGCATGAAAATCACTTTAAACATGCTAATTTTAGCTCTAACACTGATGATCCACCTACAAATGTGAACTGACGTTCAAAAATAAAACATTTGAAAACGGACCATTTTCCACATTTCTGAAGCATGACGTAATGGGGGGTGTTATCTCTTTTGTCGAAAATCAGCCGTTTTTGCTCGAACATTAAATGCCTCCAAATGGTATTTAATTAACTTCCCGAGCCCCTGGAAGCATGAAAATCACTTTAAACATGCTAATTTTAGCTCTAACACTGATGATCCACCTACAAATGTGAACTGACGTTCAAAAATAAAACATTTGAAAACGGACCATTTTCCACATTTCTGAAGCATGACGTAATGGGGGGGTGTTATCTCTTTTGTCGAAAATCAGCCGTTTTTGCTCGAACATTAAATGCCTCCAAATGGTATTTAATTAACTTCCCGAGCCCCTGGAAGCATGAAAATCACTTTAAACATGCTAATTTTAGCTCTAACACTGATGATCCACCTACAAATGTGAACTGACGTTCAAAAATAAAACATTTGAAAACGGACCATTTTCCACATTTCTGAAGCATGACGTAATGGGGGGGTGTTATCTCTTTTGTCGAAAATCAGCCGTTTTTGCTCGAACATTAAATGCCTCCAAATGGTATTTAATTAACTTCCCGGGGTGAAGAAACCCTTTTTGAGAACTCAGAGTGAGTAAATTGGCCATTTTCATGCACTTTTAACCATTCCATAAATCTTGTGTTTTGGGCCCCTGGAAGCATGAAAATCACTTTAAACATGCTAATTTTAGCTCTAACACTGATGATCCACCTACAAATGTGAACTGACGTTCAAAACTAAAACATTTGAAAACGGACCATTTTCCACATTTCTGAAGCATGACGTAATGGGGGGGTGTTATCTCTTTTGTCGAAAATCAGCCGTTTTTGCTCGAACATTAAATGCCTCCAAATGGTATTTAATTAACTTCCCGGGGTGAAGAAACCCTTTTTGAGAACTCAGAGTGAGTAAATTGGCCATTTTCATGCACTTTTAACCATTCCATAAATCTTGTGTTTTGGGCCCCTGGAAGCATGAAAATCACTTTAAACATGCTAATTTTAGCTCTAACACTGATGATCCACCTACAAATGTGAACTGACGTTCAAAAATAAAACATTTGAAAACGGACCATTTTCCACATTTCTGAAGCATGACGTAATGGGGGGGTGTTATCTCTTTTGTCGAAAATCAGCCGTTTTTGCTCGAACATTAAATGCCTCCAAATGGTATTTAATTAACTTCCCGAGCCCCTGGAAGCATGAAAATCACTTTAAACATGCTAATTTTAGCTCTAACACTGATGATCCACCTACAAATGTGAACTGACGTTCAAAAATAAAACATTTGAAAACGGACCATTTTCCACATTTCTGAAGCATGACGTAATGGGGGGGTGTTATCTCTTTTGTCGAAAATCAGCCGTTTTTGCTCGAACATTAAATGCCTCCAAATGGTATTTAATTAACTTCCCGAGCCCCTGGAAGCATGAAAATCACTTTAAACATGCTAATTTTAGCTCTAACACTGATGATCCACCTACAAATGTGAACTGACGTTCAAAAATAAAACATTTGAAAACGGACCATTTTCCACATTTCTGAAGCATGACGTAATGGGGGGGTGTTATCTCTTTTGTCGAAAATCAGCCGTTTTTGCTCGAACATTAAATGCCTCCAAATGGTATTTAATTAACTTCCCGAGCCCCTGGAAGCATGAAAATCACTTTAAACATGCTAATTTTAGCTCTAACACTGATGATCCACCTACAAATGTGAACTGACGTTCAAAAATAAAAACATTTGAAAACGGACCATTTTCCACATTTCTGAAGCATGACGTAATGGGGGGGTGTTATCTCTTTTGTCGAAAATCAGCCGTTTTTGCTCGGACATTAAATGCCTCCAAATGGTATTTAATTAACTTCCCGAGCCCCTGGAAGCATGAAAATCACTTTAAACATGCTAATTTTAGCTCTAACACTGATGATCCACCTACAAATGTGAACTGACGTTCAAAAATAAAACATTTGAAAACGGACCATTTTCCACATTTCTGAAGCATGACGTAATGGGGGGGTGTTATCTCTTTTGTCGAAAATCAGCCGTTTTTGCTCGAACATTAAATGCCTCCAAATGGTATTTAATTAACTTCCCGGGGTGAAGAAACCCTTTTTGAGAACTCAGAGTGAGTAAATTGGCCATTTTCATGCACTTTTAACCATTCCATAAATCTTGTGTTTTGGGCCCCTGGAAGCATGAAAATCACTTTAAACATGCTAATTTTAGCTCTAACACTGATGATCCACCTACAAATGTGAACTGACGTTCAAAAATAAAACATTTGAAAACGGACCATTTTCCACATTTCTGAAGCATGACGTAATGGGGGGGTGTTATCTCTTTTGTCGAAAATCAGCCGTTTTTGCTCGAACATTAAATGCCTCCAAATGGTATTTAATTAACTTCCCGGGGTGAAGAAACCCTTTTTGAGAACTCAGAGTGAGTAAATTGGCCATTTTCATGCACTTTTAACCATTCCATAAATCTTGTGTTTTGGGCCCCTGGAAGCATGAAAATCACTTTAAACATGCTAATTTTAGCTCTAACACTGATGATCCACCTACAAATGTGAACTGACGTTCAAAAATAAAACATTTGAAAACGGACCATTTTCCACATTTCTGAAGCATGACGTAATGGGGGGGTGTTATCTCTTTTGTCGAAAATCAGCCGTTTTTGCTCGAACATTAAATGCCTCCAAATGGTATTTAATTAACTTCCCGAGCCCCTGGAAGCATGAAAATCACTTTAAACATGCTAATTTTAGCTCTAACACTGATGATCCACCTACAAATGTGAACTGACGTTCAAAAATAAAACATTTGAAAACGGACCATTTTCCACATTTCTGAAGCATGACGTAATGGGGGGGTGTTATCTCTTTTGTCGAAAATCAGCCGTTTTTGCTCGAACATTAAATGCCTCCAAATGGTATTTAATTAACTTCCCGAGCCCCTGGAAGCATGAAAATCACTTTAAACATGCTAATTTTAGCTCTAACACTGATGATCCACCTACAAATGTGAACTGACGTTCAAAAATAAAACATTTGAAAACGGACCATTTTCCACATTTCTGAAGCATGACGTAATGGGGGGGTGTTATCTCTTTTGTCGAAAATCAGCCGTTTTTGCTCGAACATTAAATGCCTCCAAATGGTATTTAATTAACTTCCCGGGGTGAAGAAACCCTTTTTGAGAACTCAGAGTGAGTAAATTGGCCATTTTCATGCACTTTTAACCATTCCATAAATCTTGTGTTTTGGGCCCCTGGAAGCATGAAAATCACTTTAAACATGCTAATTTTAGCTCTAACACTGATGATCCACCTACAAATGTGAACTGACGTTCAAAAATAAAACATTTGAAAACGGACCATTTTCCACATTTCTGAAGCATGACGTAATGGGGGGGTGTTATCTCTTTTGTCGAAAATCAGCCGTTTTTGCTCGAACATTAAATGCCTCCAAATGGTATTTAATTAACTTCCCGAGCCCCTGGAAGCATGAAAATCACTTTAAACATGCTAATTTTAGCTCTAACACTGATGATCCACCTACAAATGTGAACTGACGTTCAAAAATAAAACATTTGAAAACGGACCATTTTCCACATTTCTGAAGCATGACGTAATGGGGGGGTGTTATCTCTTTTGTCGAAAATCAGCCGTTTTTGCTCGAACATTAAATGCCTCCAAATGGTATTTAATTAACTTCCCGAGCCCCTGGAAGCATGAAAATCACTTTAAACATGCTAATTTTAGCTCTAACACTGATGATCCACCTACAAATGTGAACTGACGTTCAAAAATAAAACATTTGAAAACGGACCATTTTCCACATTTCTGAAGCATGACGTAATGGGGGGGTGTTATCTCTTTTGTCGAAAATCAGCCGTTTTTGCTCGAACATTAAATGCCTCCAAATGGTATTTAATTAACTTCCCGGGGTGAAGAAACCCTTTTTGAGAACTCAGAGTGAGTAAATTGGCCATTTTCATGCACTTTTAACCATTCCATAAATCTTGTGTTTTGGGCCCCTGGAAGCATGAAAATCACTTTAAACATGCTAATTTTAGCTCTAACACTGATGATCCACCTACAAATGTGAACTGACGTTCAAAAATAAAACATTTGAAAACGGACCATTTTCCACATTTCTGAAGCATGACGTAATGGGGGGGTGTTATCTCTTTTGTCGAAAATCAGCCGTTTTTGCTCGAACATTAAATGCCTCCAAATGGTATTTAATTAACTTCCCGAGCCCCTGGAAGCATGAAAATCACTTTAAACATGCTAATTTTAGCTCTAACACTGATGATCCACCTACAAATGTGAACTGACGTTCAAAAATAAAACATTTGAAAACGGACCATTTTCCACATTTCTGAAGCATGACGTAATGGGGGGGTGTTATCTCTTTTGTCGAAAATCAGCCGTTTTTGCTCGAACATTAAATGCCTCCAAATGGTATTTAATTAACTTCCCGGGGTGAAGAAACCCTTTTTGAGAACTCAGAGTGAGTAAATTGGCCATTTTCATGCACTTTTAACCATTCCATAAATCTTGTGTTTTGGGCCCCTGGAAGCATGAAAATCACTTTAAACATGCTAATTTTAGCTCTAACACTGATGATCCACCTACAAATGTGAACTGACGTTCAAAAATAAAACATTTGAAAACGGACCATTTTCCACATTTCTGAAGCATGACGTAATGGGGGGGTGTTATCTCTTTTGTCGAAAATCAGCCGTTTTTGCTCGAACATTAAATGCCTCCAAATGGTATTTAATTAACTTCCCGAGCCCCTGGAAGCATGAAAATCACTTTAAACATGCTAATTTAAGCTCTAACACTGATGATCCACCTACAAATGTGAACTGACGTTCAAAAATAAAACATTTGAAAACGGACCATTTTCCACATTTCTGAAGCATGACGTAATGGGGGGGTGTTATCTCTTGTCGAAAATCAGCCGTTTTTGCTCGAACATTAAATGCCTCCAAATGGTATTTAATTAACTTCCCGAGCCCCTGGAAGCATGAAAATCACTTTAAACATGCTAATTTTAGCTCTAACACTGATGATCCACCTACAAATGTGAACTGACGTTCAAAAATAAAACATTTGAAAACGGACCATTTTCCACATTTCTGAAGCATGACGTAATGGGGGGGTGTTATCTCTTTTGTCGAAAATCAGCCGTTTTTGCTCGAACATTAAATGCCTCCAAATGGTATTTAATTAACTTCCCGGGGTGAAGAGACCCTTTTTGAGAACTCAGAGTGAGTAAATTGGCCATTTTCATGCACTTTTAACCATTCCATAAATCTTGTGTTTTGGGCCCCTGGAAGCATGAAAATCACTTTAAACATGCTAATTTTAGCTCTAACACTGATGATCCACCTACAAATGTGAACTGACGTTCAAAAATAAAACATTTGAAAACGGACCATTTTCCACATTTCTGAAGCATGACGTAATGGGGGGGTGTTATCTCTTTTGTCGAAAATCAGCCGTTTTTGCTCGAACATTAAATGCCTCCAAATGGTATTTAATTAACTTCCCGGGGTGAAGAAACCCTTTTTGAGAACTCAGAGTGAGTAAATTGGCCATTTTCATGCACTTTTAACCATTCCATAAATCTTGTGTTTTGGGCCCCTGGAAGCATGAAAATCACTTTAAACATGCTAATTTTAGCTCTAACACTGATGATCCACCTACAAATGTGAACTGACGTTCAAAAATAAAACATTTGAAAACGGACCATTTTCCACATTTCTGAAGCATGACGTAATGGGGGGTGTTATCTCTTTTGTCGAAAATCAGCCGTTTTTGCTCGAACATTAAATGCCTCCAAATGGTATTTAATTAACTTCCCGAGCCCCTGGAAGCATGAAAATCACTTTAAACATGCTAATTTTAGCTCTAACACTGATGATCCACCTACAAATGTGAACTGACGTTCAAAAATAAAACATTTGAAAACGGACCATTTTTCCACATTTCTGAAGCATGACGTAATGGGGGGGTGTTATCTCTTGTCGAAAATCAGCCGTTTTTGCTCGAACATTAAATGCCTCCAAATGGTATTTAATTAACTTCCCGAGCCCCTGGAAGCATGAAAATCACTTTAAACATGCTAATTTTAGCTCTAACACTGATGATCCACCTACAAATGTGAACTGACGTTCAAAAATAAAACATTTGAAAACGGACCATTTTCCACATTTCTGAAGCATGACGTAATGGGGGGTGTTATCTCTTTTGTCGAAAATCAGCCGTTTTTGCTCGAACATTAAATGCCTCCAAATGGTATTTAATTAACTTCCCGGGGTGAAGAGACCCTTTTTGAGAACTCAGAGTGAGTAAATTGGCCATTTTCATGCACTTTTAACCATTCCATAAATCTTGTGTTTTGGGCCCTGGAAGCATGAAAATCACTTTAAACATGCTAATTTTAGCTCTAACACTGATGATCCACCTACAAATGTGAACTGACGTTCAAAAATAAAACATTTGAAAACGGACCATTTTCCACATTTCTGAAGCATGACGTAATGGGGGGGTGTTATCTCTTTTGTCGAAAATCAGCCGTTTTTGCTCGAACATTAAATGCCTCCAAATGGTATTTAATTAACTTCCCGGGGTGAAGAAACCCTTTTTGAGAACTCAGAGTGAGTAAATTGGCATTTTCATGCACTTTTAACCATTCCATAAATCTTGTGTTTGGGCCCCTGGAAGCATGAAAATCACTTTAAACATGCTAATTTTAGCTCTAACACTGATGATCCACCTACAAATGTGAACTGACGTTCAAAAATAAAAAATTTGAAAACGGACCATTTTCCACATTTCTGAAGCATGACGTAATGGGGGGGTGTTATCTCTTTTGTCGAAAATCAGCCGTTTTTGCTCGAACATTAAATGTCTCCAAATGGTATTTAATTAACTTCCCGAGCCCCTGGAAGCATGAAAATCACTTTAAACATGCTAATTTTAGCTCTAACACTGATGATCCACCTACAAATGTGAACTGACGTTCAAAATAAAAACATTTGAAAACGGACCATTTTCCACATTTCTGAAGCATGACGTAATGGGGGGGTGTTATCTCTTTTGTCGAAAATCAGCCGTTTTTGCTCGAACATTAAATGCCTCCAAATGGTATTTAATTAACTTCCCGAGCCCCTGGAAGCATGAAAATCACTTTAAACATGCTAATTTTAGCTCTAACACTGATGATCCACCTACAAATGTGAACTGACGTTCAAAAATAAAACATTTGAAAACGGACCATTTCCACATTTCTGAAGCATGACGTAATGTGGGGGTGTTATCTCTTTTGTCGAAAATCAGCCGTTTTTGCTTGAACATTAAATGCCTCCAAATGGTATTTAATTAACTTCCCGGGGTGAAGAAACCCTTTTTGAGAACTCAGAGTGAGTAAATTGGCCATTTTCATGCACTTTTAACCATTCCATAAATCTTGTGTTTTGGGCCCCTGGAAGCATGAAAATCACTTTAAACATGCTAATTTTAGCTCTAACACTGATGATCCACCTACAAATGTGAACTGACGTTCAAAAATAAAAAATTTGAAAACGGACCATTTTCCACATTTCTGAAGCATGACGTAATGGGGGGGTGTTATCTCTTTTGTCGAAAATCAGCCGTTTTTGCTCGAACATTAAATGCCTCCAAATGGTATTTAATTAACTTCCCGAGCCCCTGGAAGCATGAAAATCACTTTAAACATGCTAATTTTAGCTCTAACACTGATGATCCACCTACAAATGTGAACTGACGTTCAAAAATAAAACATTTGAAAACGGACCATTTTCCACATTTCTGAAGCATGACGTAATGGGGGGGTGTTATCTCTTTTGTCGAAAATCAGCCGTTTTTGCTCGAACATTAAATGCCTCCAAATGGTATTTAATTAACTTCCCGAGCCCCTGGAAGCATGAAAATCACTTTAAACATGCTAATTTAGCTCTAACACTGATGATCCACCTACAAATGTGAACTGACGTTCAAAAATAAAACATTTGAAAACGGACCATTTTCCACATTTCTGAAGCATGACGTAATGGGGGGTGTTATCTCTTTTGTCGAAAATCAGCCGTTTTTGCTCGAACATTAAATGCCTCCAAATGGTATTTAATTAACTTCCCGAGCCCCTGGAAGCATGAAAATCACTTTAAACATGCTAATTTTAGCTCTAACACTGATGATCCACCTACAAATGTGAACTGACGTTCAAAAATAAAACATTTGAAAACGGACCATTTTCCACATTTCTGAAACATGACGTAATGGGGGGGTGTTATCTCTTTTGTCGAAAATCAGCCGTTTTTGCTCGAACATTAAATGCCTCCAAATGGTATTTAATTAACTTCCCGGGGTGAAGAAACCCTTTTTGAGAACTCAGAGTGAGTAAATTGGCCATTTTCATGCACTTTTAACCATTCCATAAATCTTGTGTTTTGGGCCCCTGGAAGCATGAAAATCACTTTAAACATGCTAATTTTAGCTCTAACACTGATGATCCACCTACAAATGTGAACTGACGTTCAAAAATAAAACATTTGAAAACGGACCATTTTCCACATTTCTGAAGCATGACGTAATGGGGGGGTGTTATCTCTTTTGTCGAAAATCAGCCGTTTTTGCTCGAACATTAAATGCCTCCAAATGGTATTTAATTAACTTCCCGAGCCCCTGGAAGCATGAAAATCACTTTAAACATGCTAATTTTAGCTCTAACACTGATGATCCACCTACAAATGTGAACTGACGTTCAAAAATAAAACATTTGAAAACGGACCATTTTCCACATTTCTGAAGCATGACGTAATGGGGGGGTGTTATCTCTTTTGTCGAAAATCAGCCGTTTTTGCTCGAACATTAAATGCCTCCAAATGGTATTTAATTAACTTCCCGAGCCCCTGGAAGCATGAAAATCACTTTAAACATGCTAATTTTAGCTCTAACACTGATGATCCACCTACAAATGTGAACTGACGTTCAAAATTAAAACATTCGAAAACGGACCATTTTCCACATTTCTGAAGCATGACGTAATGGGGGGGTGTTATCTCTTTTGTCGAAAATCAGCCGTTTTTGCTCGAACATTAAATGCCTCCAAATGGTATTTAATTAACTTCCCGGGGTGAAGAAACCCTTTTTGAGAACTCAGAGTGAGTAAATTGGCCATTTTTCATGCACTTTTAACCATTCCATAAATCTTGTGTTTTGGGCCCTGGAAGCATGAAAATCACTTTAAACATGCTAATTTTAGCTCTAACACTGATGATCCACCTACAAATGTGAACTGACGTTCAAAAATAAAACATTTGAAAACGGACCATTTTCCACATTTCTGAAGCATGACGTAATGTGGGGGTGTTATCTCTTTTGTCGAAAATCAGCCGTTTTTGCTCGAACATTAAATGCCTCCAAATGGTATTTAATTAACTTCCCGGGGTGAAGAAACCCTTTTTGAGAACTCAGAGTGAGTAAATTGGCCATTTTCATGCACTTTTAACCATTCCATAAATCTTGTGTTTTGGGCCCCTGGAAGCATGAAAATCACTTTAAACATGCTAATTTTAGCTCTAACACTGATGATCCACCTACAAATGTGAACTGACGTTCAAAAATAAAAAATTTGAAAACGGACCATTTTCCACATTTCTGAAGCATGACGTAATGGGGGGGTGTTATCTCTTTTGTCGAAAATCAGCCGTTTTTGCTCGAACATTAAATGCCTCCAAATGGTATTTAATTAACTTCCCGAGCCCCTGGAAGCATGAAAATCACTTTAAACATGCTAATTTTAGCTCTAACACTGATGATCCACCTACAAATGTGAACTGACGTTCAAAAATAAAACATTTGAAAACGGACCATTTTCCACATTTCTGAAGCATGACGTAATGGGGGGGTGTTATCTCTTTTGTCGAAAATCAGCCGTTTTTGCTCGAACATTAAATGCCTCCAAATGGTATTTAATTAACTTCCCGAGCCCCTGGAAGCATGAAAATCACTTTAAACATGCTAATTTTAGCTCTAACACTGATGATCCACCTACAAATGTGAACTGACGTTCAAAATAAAACATTTGAAAACGGACCATTTTCCACATTTCTGAAGCATGACGTAATGGGGGGGTGTTATCTCTTTTTGTCGAAAATCAGCCGTTTTTGCTCGAACATTAAATGCCTCCAAATGGTATTTAATTAACTTCCCGAGCCCCTGGAAGCATGAAAATCACTTTAAACATGCTAATTTTAGCTCTAACACTGATGATCCACCTACAAATGTGAACTGACGTTCAAAAATAAAACATTTGAAAACGGACCATTTTCCACATTTCTGAAGCATGACGTAATGGGGGGGGTGTTATCTCTTTTGTCGAAAATCAGCCGTTTTGCTCGAACATTAAATGCCTCCAAATGGTATTTAATTAACTTCCCGGGGTGAAGAAACCCTTTTTGAGAACTCAGAGTGAGTAAATTGGCCATTTTCATGCACTTTTAACCATTCCATAAATCTTGTGTTTTGGGCCCCTGGAAGCATGAAAATCACTTTAAACATGCTAATTTTAGCTCTAACACTGATGATCCACCTACAAATGTGAACTGACGTTCAAAAATAAAACATTTGAAAACGGACCATTTTCCACATTTCTGAAGCATGACGTAATGGGGGGGTGTTATCTCTTTTGTCGAAAATCAGCCGTTTTTGCTCGAACATTAAATGCCTCCAAAATGGTATTTAATTAACTTCCCGAGCCCCTGGAAGCATGAAAATCACTTTAAACATGCTAATTTTAGCTCTAACACTGATGATCCACCTACAAATGTGAACTGACGTTCAAAAATAAAACATTTGAAAACGGACCATTTTCCACATTTCTGAAGCATGACGTAATGGGGGGGTGTTATCTCTTTTGTCGAAAATCAGCCGTTTTTGCTCGAACATTAAATGCCTCCAAATGGTATTTAATTAACTTCCCGAGCCCCTGGAAGCATGAAAATCACTTTAAACATGCTAATTTTAGCTCTAACACTGATGATCCACCTACAAATGTGAACTGACGTTCAAAAATAAAACATTTGAAAACGGACCATTTTCCACATTTCTGAAGCATGACGTAATGGGGGGGTGTTATCTCTTTTGTCGAAAATCAGCCGTTTTTGCTCGAACATTAAATGCCTCCAAATGGTATTTAATTAACTTCCCGGGGTGAAGAAACCCTTTTTGAGAACTCAGAGTGAGTAAATTGGCCATTTTCATGCACTTTTAACCATTCCATAAATCTTGTGTTTTGGGCCCCTGGAAGCATGAAAATCACTTTAAACATGCTAATTTTAGCTCTAACACTGATGATCCACCTACAAATGTGAACTGACGTTCAAAAATAAAACATTTGAAAACGGACCATTTTCCACATTTCTGAAGCATGACGTAATGGGGGGGTGTTATCTCTTTTGTCGAAAATCAGCCGTTTTTTGCTCGAACATTAAATGCCTCCAAATGGTATTTAATTAACTTCCCGAGCCCCTGGAAGCATGAAAATCACTTTAAACATGCTAATTTTAGCTCTAACACTGATGATCCACCTACAAATGTGAACTGACGTTCAAAAATAAAACATTTGAAAACGGACCATTTTCCACATTTCTGAAGCATGACGTAATGGGGGGGTGTTATCTCTTTTGTCGAAAATCAGCCGTTTTTGCTCGAACATTAAATGCCTCCAAATGGTATTTAATTAACTTCCCGGGGTGAAGAAACCCTTTTTGAGAACTCAGAGTGAGTAAATTGGCCATTTTCATGCACTTTTAACCATTCCATAAATCTTGTGTTTTGGGCCCTGGAAGCATGAAAATCACTTTAAACATGCTAATTTTAGCTCTAACACTGATGATCCACCTACAAATGTGAACTGACGTTCAAAAATAAAACATTTGAAAACGGACCATTTTCCACATTTCTGAAGCATGACGTAATGGGGGGGGTGTTATCTCTTTTGTCGAAAATCAGCCGTTTTTGCTCGAACATTAAATGCCTCCAAATGGTATTTAATTAACTTCCCGAGCCCCTGGAAGCATGAAAATCACTTTAAACATGCTAATTTTAGCTCTAACACTGATGATCCACCTACAAATGTGAACTGACGTTCAAAAATAAAACATTTGAAAACGGACCATTTTCCACATTTCTGAAGCATGACGTAATGGGGGGTGTTATCTCTTTTGTCGAAAATCAGCCGTTTTTGCTCAAACATTAAATGCCTCCAAATGGTATTTAATTAACTTCCCGGGGTGAAGAAACCCTTTTTGAGAACTCAGAGTGAGTAAATTGGCCATTTTCATGCACTTTTAACCATTCCATAAATCTTGTGTTTTGGGCCCCTGGGAAGCATGAAAATCACTTTAAACATGCTAATTTTAGCTCTAACACTGATGATCCACCTACAAATGTGAACTGACGTTCAAAAATAAAACATTTGAAAACGGACCATTTTCCACATTTCTGAAGCATGACGTAATGGGGGGGTGTTATCTCTTTTGTCGAAAATCAGCCGTTTTTGCTCGAACATTAAATGCCTCCAAATGGTATTTAATTAACTTCCCGGGGTGAAGAAACCCTTTTTGAGAACTCAGAGTGAGTAAATTGGCCATTTTCATGCACTTTTAACCATTCCATAAATCTTGTGTTTTGGGCCCCTGGAAGCATGAAAATCACTTTAAACATGCTAATTTTAGCTCTAACACTGATGATCCACCTACAAATGTGAACTGACGTTCAAAAATAAAACATTTGAAAACGGACCATTTCCACATTTCTGAAGCATGACGTAATGGGGGGGTGTTATCTCTTTTGTCGAAAATCAGCCGTTTTTGCTCGAACATTAAATGCCTCCAAATGGTATTTAATTAACTTCCCGGGGTGAAGAAACCCTTTTTGAGAACTCAGAGTGAGTAAATTGGCCATTTTCATGCACTTTTAACCATTCCATAAATCTTGTGTTTTGGGCCCCTGGAAGCATGAAAATCACTTTAAACATGCTAATTTTAGCTCTAACACTGATGATCCACCTACAAATGTGAACTGACGTTCAAAAATAAAACATTTGAAAACGGACCATTTTCCACATTTCTGAAGCATGACGTAATGGGGGGGTGTTATCTCTTTTGTCGAAAATCAGCCGTTTTTGCTCGAACATTAAATGCCTCCAAATGGTATTTAATTAACTTCCCGGGGTGAAGAAACCCTTTTTGAGAACTCAGAGTGAGTAAATTGGCCATTTTCATGCACTTTTAACCATTCCATAAATCTTGTGTTTTGGGCCCCTGGAAGCATGAAAATCACTTTAAACATGCTAATTTTAGCTCTAACACTGATGATCCACCTACAAATGTGAACTGACGTTCAAAAATAAAACATTTGAAAACGGACCATTTTCCACATTTCTGAAGCATGACGTAATGGGGGGGTGTTATCTCTTTTGTCGAAAATCAGCCGTTTTTGCTCGAACATTAAATGCCTCCAAATGGTATTTAATTAACTTCCCGAGCCCCTGGTAGCATGAAAATCACTTTAAACATGCTAATTTTAGCTCTAACACTGATGATCCACCTACAAATGTGAACTGACGTTCAAAAATAAAACATTTGAAAACGGACCATTTTCCACATTTCTGAAGCATGACGTAATGGGGGGGTGTTATCTCTTTTGTCGAAAATCAGCCGTTTTTGCTTGAACATTAAATGCCTCCAAATGGTATTTAATTAACTTCCCGGGGTGAAGAAACCCTTTTTGAGAACTCAGAGTGAGTAAATTGGCCATTTTCATGCACTTTTAACCATTCCATAAATCTTGTGTTTTGGGCCCCTGGAAGCATGAAAATCACTTTAAACATGCTAATTTTAGCTCTAACACTGATGATCCACCTACAAATGTGAACTGACGTTCAAAAATAAAACATTTGAAAACGGACCATTTTCCACATTTCTGAAGCATGACGTAATGGGGGGTGTTATCTCTTTTGTCGAAAATCAGCCGTTTTTGCTCGAACATTAAATGCCTCCAAATGGTATTTAATTAACTTCCCGGGGTGAAGAAACCCTTTTGAGAACTCAGAGTGAGTAAATTGGCCATTTTCATGCACTTTTTAACCATTCCATAAATCTTGTGTTTTGGGCCCTGGAAGCATGAAAATCACTTTAAACATGCTAATTTTAGCTCTAACACTGATGATCCACCTACAAATGTGAACTGACGTTCAAAAATAAAACATTTGAAAACGGACCATTTTCCACATTTCTGAAGCATGACGTAATGGGGGGGTGTTATCTCTTTTGTCGAAAATCAGCCGTTTTTGCTCGAACATTAAATGCCTCCAAATGGTATTTAATTAACTTCCCGGGGTGAAGAACCCTTTTTGAGAACTCAGAGTGAGTAAATTGGCCATTTTCATGCACTTTTAACCATTCCATAAATCTTGTGTTTTGGGCCCCTGGAAGCATGAAAATCACTTTAAACATGCTAATTTTAGCTCTAACACTGATGATCCACCTACAAATGTGAACTGACGTTCAAAAATAAAACATTTGAAAACGGACCATTTTCCACATTTCTGAAGCATGACGTAATGGGGGGGTGTTATCTCTTTTGTCGAAAATCAGCCGTTTTTGCTCGAACATTAAATGCCTCCAAATGGTATTTAATTAACTTCCCGGGGTGAAGAAACCCTTTTTGAGAACTCAGAGTGAGTAAATTGGCCATTTTCATGCACTTTTAACCATTCCATAAATCTTGTGTTTTGGGCCCCTGGAAGCATGAAAATCACTTTAAACATGCTAATTTTAGCTCTAACACTGATGATCCACCTACAAATGTGAACTGACGTTCAAAAATAAAACATTTGAAAATGGACCATTTTCCACATTTCTGAAGCATGACGTAATGGGGGGGGTGTTATCTCTTTTGTCGAAAATCAGCCGTTTTTGCTCGAACATTAAATGCCTCCAAATGGTATTTAATTAACTTCCCGAGCCCCTGGAAGCATGAAAATCACTTTAAACATGCTAATTTTAGCTCTAACACTGATGATCCACCTACAAATGTGAACTGACGTTCAAAAATAAAACATTTGAAAACGGACCATTTTCCACATTTCTGAAGCATGACGTAATGGGGGGGTGTTATCTCTTTTGTCGAAAATCAGCCGTTTTTGCTCGAACATTAAATGCCTCCAAATGGTATTTAATTAACTTCCCGAGCCCCTGGAAGCATGAAAATCACTTTAAACATGCTAATTTTAGCTCTAACACTGATGATCCACCTACAAATGTGAACTGACGTTCAAAAATAAAACATTTGAAACGGACCATTTTCCACATTTCTGAAGCATGACGTAATGGGGGGTGTTATCTCTTTTGTCGAAAATCAGCCGTTTTTGCTCGAACATTAAATGCCTCCAAATGGTATTTAATTAACTTCCCGAGCCCCTGGAAGCATGAAAATCACTTTAAACATGCTAATTTTAGCTCTAACACTGATGATCCACCTACAAATGTGAACTGACGTTCAAAAATAAAACATTTGAAAACGGACCATTTTCCACATTTCTGAAGCATGACGTAATGGGGGGGTGTTATCTCTTTTGTCGAAAATCAGCCGTTTTTGCTCGAACATTAAATGCCTCCAAATGGTATTTAATTAACTTCCCGAGCCCCTGGAAGCATGAAAATCACTTTAAACATGCTAATTTTAGCTCTAACACTGATGATCCACCTACAAATGTGAACTGACGTTCAAAAATAAAACATTTGAAAACGGACCATTTTCCACATTTCTGAAGCATGACGTAATGGGGGGGTGTTATCTCTTTTGTCGAAAATCAGCCGTTTTTTGCTCGAACATTAAATGCCTCCAAATGGTATTTAATTAACTTCCCGAGCCCCTGGAAGCATGAAAATCACTTTAAACATGCTAATTTTAGCTCTAACACTGATGATCCACCTACAAATGTGAACTGACGTTCAAAAATAAAACATTTGAAAACGGACCATTTTCCACATTTCTGAAGCATGACGTAATGGGGGGGTGTTATCTCTTTTGTCGAAAATCAGCCGTTTTTGCTCGAACATTAAATGCCTCCAAATGGTATTTAATTAACTTCCCGGGGTGAAGAAACCCTTTTTGAGAACTCAGAGTGAGTAAATTGGCCATTTTCATGCACTTTTAAACCATTCCATAAATCTTGTGTTTTGGGGCCCCTGGAAGCATGAAAATCACTTTAAACA